>NC_139665.1:20161604-20191604 GCF_951799395.1 Argentina silus | reverse complement strand
TGCCTACCTTCCGCCCTCTCAGATCCAGGTCATCAGCTTTGTGACGGAGCAGAACTGGGACTCCCTGGAGGTGTTTGACGGAGGAGACAACACTGACACCATGCTGGGCAGCTTCTCAGGTGTGTGTGTGTATGTGTGTGCGTGTGCATGTGTCCATGTGCATGTGCGTGTGCGTGTGCGTGTGCGTGTATGTGTATGGTCGTTTTTTGAAGATGGTGGCTGATTTATATAGTGTAGGCTGAGGAGAAGTACTGAAAGGATATCAATGACTTTTAAACCACCGAGCTATCGACTGTAGAGACACTCAGTACCTCAGCCCTGCCAGTCGACTACCTGTGAGAAATTCATTAACCGCTTTTCGACAGTGGTACCAGTGCGTGCCAAAGCTTACTAGCCCCCAGCTAGTGCTTCAGGCCTGGTGCTTCGAGCCTAGTGAACAACCCTGTTTGAATTTCCACCGCTGGGCTTTCTAGTCCTGCCCTGTATGTGATCTGCAGTTTGAAGGTGGTGAATTAAATGGAGACAACAGGTCAAATCCTCTGGTTTGCCAACAGGTTCTGATAGCGTAAGCACTTAGTGTAACATTTGAGTTGTAAGCTATTTAGTTTGAGCGCCATTCAAATCAATTTGATTGTTTAGTTACAGGGAGCTATGCTTGCCACCCACCAAGTCTGTTAGCCAACTACAGGACTTGGAGGATAAGAATACCCCACCCTCGCTCTGAACCGCGCCCCTAGCCCCATTTGGCCACATCTAGCCCCATTTACCCAAGGGGGTAGAGGAGGCTATAAGTCTTGAGTTTTAAGCTCTAAATATGTCCAGGGTAAGCACAGTTGAGGCCTGGGAGTGACTGTGGAAAAGCAATTTGCTTTGGCACGCATTGGCACGCACTGGCATGCACAGCGTAAGCCCCTTTCCCTGTGGAAAACTGGCTATTGTGACCCGTTAGCCTGTGTAAAGATTGTTCATTAAGCAAATGGAAGCTTGACCTAAAGTGTGGTGCTGGAGCAATGTTCAGTGAAGCTCTAAGTAGGTAGCAGCAGGTGGGGCAGACGAGGGAATATTCAGTAAATAGCTCAACCTGATAAATCCCCTCAGTAAGCACTGTGTGCATTTAGTAAAAGGTTAGCCTTCTTTGTTTGGAGATCAAGGGAAGCCTTTGTTTATTGTCTGTGGGTTTTCCCCCTTTCTCATATTATGTTAGGGAAAACACAAAGAACAACACAATAGAGAATTTCCATTTGTCTCATTTTGGAATGGGACCAAGCCTAAATGTTGCATGTGCCCTGAAGAAAGAGAGAAGAGTAAGAAATGCCAGAAGAACAAATCTCTGTGGTACTACGACAACAACTCAACGTGACAACAAACCATGGGGGTGTGACCTTCGCAGTGCGGACTTCCTACAGTCCCCAGGAAGTCCTAGCCTTGGACTTCCCGTGACCTCCTATGACAAAATAGTTCCTGCTCTAATACCATTATACATGAAATGCAGTTCCATGCCTCCGTCATTCTCATCCATGAAGAGGAACTAGGTTCATGTTAGTCTGTGTGTTGAACTCATGCCAGCACTGTTGTTGTCATTGTCAGACACATCAATAAAGCTGTCAATATCAAACTGTGCCATTGCCCTTTTCTCACAGGGACGACGGTCCCTGCTCTGTTGAACAGCACCTCCAACCAGCTCTACCTACACTTCTTCTCTGACATCAGTGTGTCTGCCGCTGGATTCCGCCTGGAGTACAAGAGTAAGAACCGCAAGACCATATTTAGGCTGGAATGATCTCTCCTTCCACATAACCACTTTCTCATACACTCTCTCATACACTCCTGTTATTCTCTGTTCACCTGTCTCTTTCTCCATCTCTGTCTTAGCCTCCCCACTCTCTCTCTCTCTCAATGTCTCTCTCTCTCTCTCTCTGTCTCTCTCGATGTCTCTCTCTCTCTCTCTCTCTCTCTCTCTCTCTCTCTGTCTCTCTCAATGTCTCTCTCTCTCTCCCCTCCGTAACTCCCTGTCGTTCATTCTCTTTCCCTCCTTGCTCCCTCTCTCCCTCTCTCTCAGCGGTGTCTCTGACCAGCTGTCCTGAGCCAATGGTCCCTATGAATGGGATCAAGGTGGGGGAGCGTCTGCAGATGAACAACGTGGTCTCGTTCCAATGTGAACCAGGCTACACCTTACAGGTAACACTCCACACACACTCTGTTAACGATGAAGATGATGAAGATGGTGATGATGATTATGATCATGATAATGGTGATGATGATGATGATGATTGTGATGATGATGAAGATGATGACGAGGATGATGACCATGACAATGGTGAGGAGGAGGAGGAGGAAGAGGAGGATGATGATGACCATGATGATGATTATGATAATGGTGATGAGGATGTTGATGATGATGATGATGATGATGATGATCATGAAGATGATGACAAGGATGATGACCATGATAATAGTGATGAGGAGGCAGAGGAGGAGGAGGAGGATGATGACCACGATTATGATAATGTTGATGACGAGGATGATGACCATGATAATGGTGATGAGGAGGACGAGGAGGAGGATGATGATGATGATGACGATGATGATGGTGATAAATGAGTTAACACTGAAAGTAGTTTTCCTACTTCTAAGTATGTCTAATCCTATGGGCAGACATGAGACATCCTTTGTCTGCCACCAGTCCTGTTCATTATAGAGACCTACTACAGGGCTTCAGAAAGTACAGTCCGTCTGAAGTCTGTTGAACACTTATTTTAGGAGCGCATTGATCAATCCGTAAAATCCTCTGTTCTCTTCCTGCCTGCCTCTCTCTCTCGCTCTGTGATCGTTTGATATCCCTGTGATGCTGTCACCGAATTGTTCCGTGTCTCTGTGAACTCCAGATGGGGTAACAATAGAACAGAGCCATGAGAACTCGCAGCGAGAGAGATAGCAGGTTCAAAGACTCAGGCGACAGAGTGACAATAGAGGGAGCTAATGAATTGATTGCTTCTCCTTTGTGTGTGTGTGTGTGTGTGTGTGTGTGTGTGTGTGTGCGTGTGTGTGTATATGTATATGTGCATGTGTGTGTGTGCCTGTGTGTCCTTTTCTAGGGGAACTCTCACATATCCTGCATGCCAGGAACCGTCAGGCGCTGGAACTACCCACCTCCTCTCTGCATTGGTAAAAACATTATTCTTTCGCTCGCTTTCCCCTTCTCTCTCTCTCTCTCTCTCTCTCTCTCTCTCTCTCTCTCTCTCTCTTCTCTCTCTCTCTCCCGCCCATGCCCAAGGTAACAGGCCTCGTTCAGTGACAGCTGATTATTCCACACATTATACAGGCGTCTCATGCCAAAGTCCCTGTAGACACATCGCAGCGCTCCCCACGTCCTTCCCTCCTGCCTTCCAATTGAAACAGGAAGTGATTACCATATAGGTGACAGCCATTCATTTTTTGCTGCGCCTCTCCAAGACGGTTTTGTGCAGCAAGCCCGCTGCTTAGTGTACGTCACAACGCTTTGGACTGCCATGGAAACATTTTAGAGAGATGTAAACAAGACTACAGGGCTACAGACAACAAGGAAAAGTAGTGTGTGTGTGCGTGTGTGTGTGTGTGTGTGTGTGTGTGTGTGTGTGTGTGTGTGTGTGTGTGTGTGTGTGTGTGTGTGTGTGTGTGTGTGTGTGTGTGTGTGTGCGTGTGTGTGTGCGTGTGTGTGTGTGTGTGTGTGTGCGCGTGTGTGTGTGTGTGTGCGTGTGTGTGTGTGTGTGTGCGTGAGAAATATAGATATGTCTCTGTGACCCATGCCTTTCATCTGCATGCCCAGAAGCCTGTGAGAGAGTCTGTGACAAACGCGTTCCACTTATTGGAACGACATACTATCGCCTAATTAGTTCTATCTGAGGCCGTGATTGGTGGAAGTCTCGGGGAGATTCATGGCTTTTACAAGGATCAGCAGTTTCCTGATTACCCTCTGCTTTTCTGCTGGCAGAGACCACCACTTAACCCTTCATGCCCCCTTTATGGCAAGCTAATGGTCATGCTCTAATTCTCTCTCTCTAATTATCTCTCTCTCTCTCTCTCCCTCCCCCTTCCCTTCTCTCTCTCTCTCTCTCTCCCTCCCCCTTCCCTTCTCTCTCTCTCTCTCTCTCTCTCTCTCTCTCTCTCTCTCGTGTTCACTTGCACACATGCACACACACACACGCACACACACACACATGCGCACACACACACTTTATATATATTGCCTCTTATCGCTCTCTTGCTTTCTCTCTCTCCCTCCCTTTGAGCCCTATCCATGGGCTTCAATCAAAGTGACATTTGAATCAATCAGCGGCTTAAGCACAAAGAAGCAGAGAGGTCGGGGGATAGAGAGGATGAGAGGGTGGAGGGCAGAGAGGTGTCTTTTTTTAAAATATGTGAACAGGAGGAGTTTAGGCTACAAAGGTGCTCATGAGTCCTTTGATAGCACTGAACGCTGAATTCAAAGTGCTGACAGGCATTCCCCATGATATACATCATGTGTACGGCTGGTTTGCTAGCTAGCCAGCTAACTTACTGAAGGCTAATCAAATCTCCACTTTTGTTTTTGGTCGCTCGTGGGCAGTCAATGAGAAACACATGCTGTTGTAAACACATGCTGGTGCTAAGGGTTGGGTTAAACACTGGAAAGAAAACACCCGGTTTTGCTTGCATTATATTTGAAACCATTGCACAAAACTGCACATTCCATTTCACCCCAGGCATGACCCCTAGCCCTAGACACAAACTACCTGTCTAACTAGTTCACCTGCCTTTGAGGTGAACTTCCCCAAATGAAATGTCTACGTTCCCCCTCTGCCCAGCCCAATGTGGAGGCATCAGGGAAGACATGGAGGGCATGATCCTCAGCCCTGGTTTCCCTGGCAACTACCCTAGCAACAGTGACTGCACCTGGAGAATCTACCTGCCTGTTGGATACGGTGAGAGGCCTCATTCACTGCCATGTTGTGGTTACTCTCCACAATAGCAATAAAGCAGATGCGTAGCAGATATGCAGCACATACGTATGATGTTGTAACACTGTCATATCTGTAATTGTGGATGTAGTAGTAGCCGTAGTCCTACTTTATGAGTAACACATCATTTCTGTGTATTTGAGTCAGTGGCTATAGTGACAATAGTTTTAGATCTGCTAACAGGTTACTTGGGTGAATAATTGTTCCGTAGTTGAACCCGAACCAGAAGTCTTACTCTTCCTCTGTGCCCCCCCCCCATCCCCCCCCCCCCCCCTAACCCCCCCCTCCCCCTCCAAGGAGCCCATGTTCAGTTCCTCAATTTCTCCACCGAGGCCAACCATGACTTTCTGGAGATTCGCAACGGACCCTTGGACACCAGCACCGTGATTGGTCGATTCAGTGGCCAGGACGTCCCGACCTCTCTCCTCACCACCTCCCATGAGACTACGGTGTACTACCACAGCGACCACTCCCAGAACAAGCCGGGCTTCAAATTTGAGTACCAGGGTAAGGATTTGAAACAACTGACTGGTTCATAATGCTGGATGAGAGAGAGAGTAAATACCAGTACTTAAATACCAATACTTTATCAGGCAGATGAAGTAGTTTTTTACACAATGTAATCACGGATATTTCTCTACATTAACTTTATCAGAGATTGGCTATTTATGGCTGAATCATAAATTGTCTGATGAAGGTGGTGAGACCGAAACGTCATGTTTTTAAATGTTTTTACATTGAGAGAATGTCAACCCTCTTCTATGAACATAAATCATAAATTGTCAAATGATAAATCACCGTCTTGGGCTCTTGCCATGATTTGTCTTAAGATTAAATAGCGTTAGATCAGCAGGACTTCACTGCAGACTGATCTTGTATGCGTGTGATGCCATAAAGTTTCACATTGACTGAATTACTCATACTGATTCTATATATGAAGCTAATCAACCCAGAGACTGTAAAAATCTACAGGTCTATAAATCTCGATATAAAAAGCAGAGTTGATCACTTATGAGTTCTCTCCCCATCCCTGATGTAAAGGGTTGTTTGCTTTTGGAAAGCTCTGCTCCATATCTGTACCCCAGAATAGGAAAAACTCCCTCATCTGCAAGGCAACAGAACAAAAGGTGCTCAAGTTTATATTGTGATTCAATGAACGAGCCAGCAAATTGAAAGGTACTATCTGCATTTACATAATTATGTGTACATTAGCATATAAATCAAGCATTATATTTGGAAATGCCCCCCTTTTTGCAGCGCTTGCATGACTTATCTTTCACAAAGGATGCTCTGATCCATAGAAATCAATTTCTTTAGTCATATTTATATCCCGGGCCTTCAAGGCTCACTGCCTGCTCGCTTTTGTATCCACGAGAAATGGAGAATAATTTACCCAGAGTTCTGATGACTGCATCAAACTCCGCTAGCAGAAGTTGAGCATGCCGCTGGCACTTCTGGTTGTTGTAAAAGTTTTCTCCAAGAACACCTTTACGGCTGACGAGCATCTTAAAGAGAGGGAGGGTGGAAGAGAGAAAGGGGGGAGAGAGAGAGAGACGGAGGTAAAATAAAGACATGGAAGTCATATCACGCAGCAGATCACGCAGCAGATGTCTGGAAGAGTGTTCAGTATTCAGACATCCAGATGAATTAGTTCCAGCCTCCCAGAGATGTTGTGTGGGTGCCCAGGATTTCTGGAATCCAGCAGAGAGGAGGAAACTGAGAACAGCAGGTGTCCATTCTGTGTCTACCGCAGTGTTCACCCATGGAGTCCTGACTTAGAAACAATTACACGAGTCTCAGACTGTGCTTTTTCTATTATCTGTGTGTTCATAGCACATGTAGCACTTTTTGTTGTGGTTTTTGGTCAACCTATAACCCACCAGTACACCCACACAGTCACATGAAGTAACAGACATGTTGTTAGACAGCTGTGTTGAAACCAGTAATTATCACTAGATGCAAATGAGTGTCATTATCGAGACACTATTATTGAGATTTTATTATTGTAAATAAAAGTACATATCACAAATGTGTTATGATCCGTATACAAAAGCCACAAAGCAAAAAATATAATTTGCCCATAATATAATTTGTCCACAAACTAACACCTCTTGTTTTATATTTTATAATGCTTTATAATCTCCTCTTCTATAGTGATTTGAATTACAAAAAAAAAAAAACATAAAACAAACCATAAAACAAAGAACGCAGAAGTCACTGAATCAATGTGAATTATGTCTTTCATTGTCCTCAGGTATTGGTTGACAGGTATCTCCCCCCCCCCCCCCCCCTCTTTTCCAGCCTATGAGCTTCAAGAGTGTCCGGACCCTGAACCTTTTCACTTCGGAGTAGTGGTGGGGGCTGGCTACAATGTGGGCCAGTCCATTTCGTTTGAATGCCACCCTGGGTACCAGCTAATGGGACATTCCATCCTGACGTGCGAGCACGGAACCACACGGAATTGGGACCGACCTTTCCCCCGCTGTGAAGGTACCGAATGACACGCCATCTTATGATGTAACATGTTTGTTGATTTGTTTGTCTACCTGTTATCTCATCGATTTGGTTGTTCATCTTAAGGTTTATACCTTAAACCTTATAACCTTGACGTTATAAGATTTATATACACAGAGATCCCAGAGGGCCACGTCCTCCCACTTCTGGACATGATCAAAATCAAAGAAAACACTTCCTGTTTAGTCTCAAGTGAACGGTTGCGTCATCATTCCGCGAGGCCAAATGCGTAGGTGGAGATTAGCTGTTATGAATAATGCAAAATTCATTTGCATTAGCATTTGCCAGTGCGAGATTGTGGAGCTCCTCAAAGCCATCGATACCAAACCCAAGGAGAAAGGGAGAAAAAGAACAGAAGAAATAAAGAGAATAGAAAAAAGTAATGGGTGCTCTCTCTTATGTCTCGCCCTTGACCCGTCTTCTCACGCTCTCTCTGTCAATTATTCAATAACACTGGTGAAATTACAGACTGGTAGAGGTGATGGCCATGACACGGGTCCTTTGATGGGTTTGTTGGGAGATTGATGAGGTGCGTGGGATAGGTGGAGAGAGAGCCAGAAACATAGGAGGATGAGAATCTTTCACACCTATTGGGAGTGTGTTAAGGCTTAGAGTTTTCTCTCTCTCTATTTCTCTATTGTGTGTGTGTGTGTGTGTGCGTGTGTGTGTGTGTGTGTGTGTGGCTGGAGGGTGGAAGATAACCAGTGATTAATGGTACACATGACAAGGGTGAGTCATACACTGTATGTGTTTGTACGCACATATTGTGTGTTGGTGGCGCTGTGTGTGGGTGTGCGTGTGTGGGTGTGCGCGTATTGGTGTGTGTGTGTGTGTCCGCGTGTTGTTCCATTTATGTGCGTCTGTGCTCCACATCCAATTGAGAATAGAGAAATCAGCCCACTGCTTTTCTGAAGCTGTCTGACTGTGAGTGTAATTGAATTGGCTTTAATGCAGACGCCTGGTGTGAGAAAATGATACAGCAGGAGATAAAAAAATGAAAGGAGCTCATTCTTAATGGACTAAATGCACCTGCAGACCAGAGAATCTGACTGAGTTTGACATTTGACTTGGCGTAGACATGTAGAAAATGTCGATATTAATTTGTGTTTCCAAAATCCGAATTAAAGTGCGCACCATGTAGCTTACATTCTTGCATTACAAAATGAGTCATGTTTTTTAGTTTTTTTTTCCCCCCAGACTTATTACAGGGATTTGATAACTTGACTTGCTTTGGTTGAATAAGGCCAGGAGTTATATTCACGTTGGTGTTTTTGTGCTAGTTTGTGGTGTTGTTGATTGGTGGCAGCTACTAGTGCCTTTACACCTGTTGTCGGCCCCAGTACCTGACAGCCCCCCCCCCCCCCCCCCCCGCCCCCGCCACGCAGCAGGTGTTTACACTCCTCCGCCAGCCCTTACAGGACACTCATTCTGCTAACAGGCCGGGCACAAGGGTCCTCTCTCACTCTGCCATTTGCATAGATTTCCTCTCCTTAGTGTGAGACGAGGATCGATCTTCAATCCTTCGCTTCCACTCTACCTTCCTCTCTATAACCTCCAACTATTTTATCCATCCCTTCTACCCTCCTGTCCTCCCCCACGT
Organism: Argentina silus; assembly: GCF_951799395.1. Classification (NCBI taxonomy): domain Eukaryota; kingdom Metazoa; phylum Chordata; class Actinopteri; order Argentiniformes; family Argentinidae; genus Argentina; species Argentina silus. The sequence continues at coordinate 20,182,514 of NC_139665.1, read as the reverse complement.
TGCTCCACCCAAACTCTGGCATTGATCCTCTTACGCTGTCCTACATTCCCACATTACCCTCTACTCCCCCCCCCCCCCCCCCCCCCCCCGTCTCTTGTCTCCCCACCCTGTTCTCTTCCTGCTTCCTGCATGTTGTCCGTTGCCAGTGAGTCGGCCGTCAAAAAGCAGACAAGAGCTCCAATGCCCGGCCTTCTCACCTGCTCCTCTGTCATGATTCACCCCCCCAAACAGACACATAGACGCGCAAGCACGCACGCACGCACACACGCACGCACACACGCACAGTGGCCAATCGATGGCGTCAACGCACGCCACGCCTCCATAGTGCGGGCAGGTTTTAATCAATGGGCCTGATCGATAGCTCATTTTGGTGAGGCGACAGGAGAGGGCCACTCACCACGACAGGGATTAACACCACCAGAGGGAAAGGCCGACACAGACACACAGACTGGCAGTCAGGCAGGCAGACAGACACACAGACAAATACACAGACAGACAGACAGATGAACACAGACAGACAGACACACCGACAGGCAGACTGACAGACGAACACAGAGAGACTGACAGACTGACAGACCGACAGACTGACCGACAGACTGACCGACAGACTGACCGACAGACCGACTGACTGATCGACTGACCGACCGACTGACCGACCAACTGACCGACCGACAGACTGAACAACAGACTGACAGACAGAGATCGAAAAAACAACATAGACAACAAGATAGATCCAAGAGGGAAAAGCCAAAGATGAGATACATACTTTGAGCTGAGGGGATGAGCCTGGGTCCCACAGCAGTCCCAGAGTGTTCCTCGAAGATAAATGCCTTGGGTTATATAAGCTGGCTGGACCACTGTGATTATTCCTCCCCAGGTCTCCAGGCGGGCTTAGGGGGTATGCTTAAGATGTGTGTGCAGAAGCAGTCAGTCAGTCGGTGGGAGGGACAGGGACTAAACAGCCCAGAGCAGGCTCTCTGTCTGGGGACAGCTCTCGAGAGTTGGGAGTGTGTGACGACTGGCACCATGGGGTCTGATTTTACATGAGAGTCTCATTGTTACCCAGCTCTTGTCCTTTACAGCTCAGGAAGACACCCCCCCCCCCCCCCCCCCCCCCGCCTCCCCTCCCCACTAGCCCCCCAGTCTAGCCCACCCTAACCACTCGCCTCCTCCGACCCACAATCCCCCCCCCCCCGCCCCACTCCTCCCCCACTGGGATGGGGTTGTGGCTTTATCTTTCCTGAACACTCCATCCGAGTCCTTGCGCACTAACAGGCTTTCTTGGTTAATCTTTAGCCCTGACAAACTCTCGAGCACCAGGGAAAAAAGGGATGGGGAGAGCGAGAGAGACAGAACAGGGAGAAGAGAACCCCCCTTTTTTCCCCCGGTATCATGCTTTTGTACGGTTTTATTCATGCCTTCTGTTATTTACTAATCTCCTCTCTCTCACTCTCTCTCTCTCTCTCTCTCTCTCTCTCTCTCTCTCTCTATCTATCTCTCCACCCTTAGTGCCCTGTGGAGGGAACATCACATCGGACAATGGGACTGTCTTTTCCCCGGGGTATCCAGAGGAATACCCCAGCTCAGCTGACTGTACGTGGCTTATCACGGTGGCCCCTGGCCTGGGCATTAGACTCAACTTTACCCTGCTGCAGGTCCATGGGCCTCATGACTTCATCACGGTCTGGTGAGTATGTCTGTTCCTCAGAAAGAAATATGTCATCCAATGGGTCAAAAATGTCAATCAAGAAAATGTGGAATACCTAGAACCCATGTGTTGTTTTGGTATTTTGGTAATGATCTAGGCCTATACACAAGTATCACAGGAACAAATGTACAGTATGTTGTTCAGAAAACCCGTTAATGGAGTCATTCTGATCTGGACAAGATGCTGACGACCCTCCAATCACTCTTATTCTCCAATACCAGCATCTACTCTTCTGTGTCATCATTTCCATCACTTCTTCATAACCCTCCTCCAGTCCTCTTATCCTTTTTTTTTCCTACCTCTTCCAATCTCTTCCAACCCATTGTATCCCATTTCTTCTCCACAGCAAAGTCAGCCTCCATCTTCTTTTCTGTTGCTTTTTTTCCTCTTTTTTCTCTCTTTTCTCGTTTGCAGGTGAGAGAGTCAAGGTTCAGTTCACTGGATAATCTGCTCTGCTCCTCTCATCCCTTCTCCCCTGGTCTCTCTCCTCTCTTTCAATCTCTTGGTCTTTATGTTTCTATGCATCTCATGTTCTTTCATGCGATGTTCCCAGTATGGTGCGGTCCCCGCTTTTGTACCCCGTAGTTATCAGCTGTTTCGGAGTACCAAGGTACCACAGATGAACAACTGTTCTATCCCTCACTTGCTCTCCTTTCCCTTCACTCTTTCTCTCTCCCTCCTTCCCACCCTAGTCACCCACAACTCTCTTTCACCTCCCACTCTCTCACTGCCTCCACCCTCCACCCTCTCTCACTGCCTCCACCCTCCACCCTCTCTCACTGCCTCCACCTTCTCTCACTGCCTCCACCCTCTCTCACTGCCTCCACCCTCTCTCACTGCCTCCACCCTCCACCCTCTCTCACTGCCTCCACCTTCTCTCACTGCCTCCACCCTCCACCCCTCTCTCACTGCCTCCACCCTCCACCCTCTCTCTCTTCCTCCACCCTCCACCCTTTCTCACTGCCTCCACCCTCCACCCTCTCTCACTGCCTCCACCCTCTCTCACTGCCTCCACCCTCTCTCACTGCCTCCACCCTCCACCCTCTCTCACTGCCTCCACCCTCCACCCTCTCTCACTGCCTCCACCCTCTCTCACTGCCTCCACCCTCCACCCTCTCTCACTGCCTCCACCCTCCACCCTCTCTCACTGCCTCCACCCTCCACCCTCTCTCTCTTCCTCCACCCTCCACCCTCTCTCACTGCCTCCACCCTCCCACTCTCTTCTTTTTCCTTTTCCTCTTTCTATTTCCATTTCTCTATGACCCCATGAAAAACTGAGCATTCAAATGGCATTTTGGCCTTTTTTTTTGTCCGATTACTTATGACTGGAATGTTCAATGATAATCCGAGCATGTGCCGTCTGACCTCAGGCCGAGGGGACAGGCAGGGAGGGAGTGTGTATAAACCTGCCTTTCCTAACTGTATTCATGGGCAAGGGTGGGGATTTAGCATACTTGGTGGTTGCCAGTCTCAGTTGATCCCGCTCACTGAGACAGGCTCTAAAGGTCTCACAGCGAATGGGTGTCTGAGTGTCAGCCCAACCTGGCAACCTGACGACAGCCTGCATGGTCCAAACCCTGCATTCAGTACGAAAATCATACACCAATGCTGACTTAGTAAATATTGATATTACATGACTCCCACGAGTTCACAAAAACTGTCCACCTCTCCCAAAGTTAAACCTGGCACTGCTCTGCCAGGGGAAGGAGTCAACACAGCTTATATTTTTTGTTTTTGCTTTTGTTGTATCTCCGCTCCATCTGTAGACTTTCTGCATTTTTTCCTGCTGTGCTGCTCGTTCCAGACCAGCTCTTTTGGATCCAACATGGCGGGTATTCTGTTCCCCAATTCCAGTTAACACCGCTGCCACTGAGTCAGGGAAAAAAAAAGGGGGGGGGGGGGGGCGTAAAGGCAGCTTGGCCACAGTACTGTAAATCAGCGGTCCCCCAGCCAGCCGTTTCCAGAGCTGGTTGTAATCTTGGTTGCCCACTCTGACAGCCAAAGACAGATGGTTTTTAAGCTGAATGGCTGTGGTAGGAGTATGGGAGCTGGCTAAAGCGCCCATGCAACACACAGGGAGTGCCAAGGCAGGGGCATTGCTTCCAGGGCCACTCCCATTGGAAGGCATTATAAACTCCGATTGGTATCCAGACCTGCCATTTGCAGATTATCTGTAATTGTATCCTGTTTTAGACGTAATGGATCAGAGCACAAAGGGGCAATAGAATTTGGAATTGAATATGGAGTGTAAGCACTTAAGGACTACTCTTGTTGAACTGTCGGAAACAGATGAACATAAACAGGCATCTTATTGTTGGTCTGTGAGTTTGAACTGAGATCTTAGAGAACTGAGAAGGCTCACTCCCCAGGGTCAGATCCAGAATGAGACTAGGCAGACCAAGTTGTTTGTACTGTAGAAATCTGTAGAAAGAGTATATCTTCCTTTCTTCTAACATCTTTGACTTGAATGTCCTTTCACCCCCTCAGGGACGGGCCACAGGAGACTGCCAGGAAGCTGGGCGTGTTCACTGACGGCGAGCCCAACGAACCGCCCAGCAGCACGTCCAATCAGGTCTTAGTACGTTTCCGTAGCAACACGGAAAAAGGTGGACTTTTCCGAATCAACTACCAAGGTTTGCATTTCTCTCATCTTCTATCATATACATTTTGTGAGTGCTTATAGTGACAGATAAGTGAGTGTATCGAAAATCATGTTTTTGAATCTGTCCTCTTCAGCATACAGACTGCAGTTTTGCCTGCCTCCTGCTATCATCCCCAATGCAGAGATCCTGATGGCTAGCAAGGAGTTTAAAATTGGTAAGTGGGTAATATATACACACATACACCGGCATGTAACTCCCGCTGTTCATTTTGTGAAGGATGGTGGCCCTTGCTCATGGAAGCAGAACATTTTGAGCAGATAGTCCTACTGCCAGTTCATTTTCAGGCTTGGGCAGCTCTCATTAATAATGTGCCTAGAATAGGAGAGCAAGCTACACACTTGTATTGCTTCTACACACACACACACACACACACACACACACACACACACACACACACACACACACACACACACACACACACACACAGATTCACACACACACACACACACACACACCAAAACACACACACACACACACACACACACACACACACACACACACACACACACACACACATCCCATAGTTTGCTGTGAGGAGTAAAGGCTCCCCTGCTACAATGACTACACATCCCATAGGGCCATGGTGCAGTGCTGATTCACAGCCAAACTGCAGTACCCAGGGGGCCTTAGGCAAAGCAACAATGAATAATGAAGAACCTAGTATAGAGCCAGATGAATTCAGAGCAGGTGCTCTCATCGCATGTGGAAGACAGCCCAGATGAATTTGCCATATCTGCTTATTTGCATTCCTCTGTATATAGTGATTAGTCACTGACAGAAATGGAAAGACATTTCATCTAGTCGCCTTAGGATTTATGCCATTTTGTCTATTTTGTCTTCCTCTCAGTTTCTTACATACTGTAAACAAACCAAGTACAAGCTTTAGTTTCTAATCCTCTCTATTTGTTTTTACCTCTCTCTCACTCTCTCTCTCTCTCTCACTCTCTCTCTCTCGCTCTCTCTCTCTCTCTCTCTCTCTCTCTCTCTCTCTCTCTCTCTCTCTCTCTCTCTCTCCAGGTGACATTGTGCGTTACAGGTGCCTGCCTGGCTACTTACTGAGTGGAAACAACATCCTGACCTGTCGCCTGGGGACCCACCTGGAATTTGAGGGGCCTCCACCTTCCTGTGAGGGTAAGCTGGCCCTCCCTGTTGTGACCTTTAAGAGCTTAAGAAAAAAAAAAACACTTCACCCTGTGTGTAACAAAATAGCTTCCCGCCATATTTATGGTGTTTTTCAAGAGCTGGTATAATGGTATGATGTATGATTCGCTTGAGTTTTAATAATCTATTTTCAGAGAGGTTAGAGGTGACTTGTATCATGTCGGTTTAATTATTGACTTGTGGGCTTGTTTTTGCATTAATGCCCATTCCCTTGGGTCTGGTTGTTGTCTGTTTTCAAAGATTCAGCTGGCACATCTCTTTGCTGTTGTTGCTATTCTCCCAGGAGGTTCGGAGAGATTGTTGAGGCGTTATACATGCTGTGGAATCCGCCTCCCTAGGGACTCACTCTGGGCTTGGACACAAACACACACACACACACACACACACACACACACACACACACACAGAATCTCTCTCTCTCTCTCTCTCGTGTTTCAATTTATTCCTTACGTGGATGACGATGATGTCCTAAATGAGTAGGTGAATAAAATGCTATTTATTGACCCTGAATAAAGGGAGATTTTAATAAAGGGGATCACACACACACACACACACACACACACACACACACACACACACACACACACACACACACAGTCTCTCTTTCTCTCTCTCTCTCTCTCTCGTGGGTAAGATTACAGCTGTATTGCAGATGAAGGGAAATGTAATAAATGACACAAATTTTGCATTTTCAAATATGAGAAATGCTAATGCGCTCAGCATGTGGGAAAGAGAGAGAGAGAGAGAGAAAGGGGGGGGGGGAATCAGTGGAAGGAGGAGCCGAGGAGATTTCTAAGTGGACATGAACAGAATGATAGAGAGGGTGCAGAAAGCAGAAAGAGTGTGAGAGAAAAGTGAAAAGTGAGGGATTCAGAGAGAGAGAGAGAGAGAGAGACGGGTTCCACACAACGCTTCAAAAAATGAAGAAGGAAATGTTCTGTGGGTCTATTTTTCCCATGCAGCTCCAGCCTGCGCCTCCTCACCCTTCATGGTGTGGTGCGCGTGTTGGACCGCTGTAATTCATCTCAGCTTTAATTGTGTGCGCACCACTAATCGTTCCCCGCGTGGTAAAATAACCTTTAGAACGAGGGCCAACAGTTCCAGCTGACACCCGCCCTTTGCCCACGACCTGTCACTCACATTACAGAAGAAGAGAAAGGAGATGATACGGAATGGGGACGCAGGAGGAGAGTAGAGGAAGGAAGAAAGAAAGAAGAGAGAGAGAGAGGGTGGAGGAGGGGAAAGAGAGAAGACAAGAGAAGTGGAGGAAGAGAGTGGGAGAATAATTGATACCGCAGTGTGAGATGATTCAACATCTCTAAGAAGCAGAGGGAAGAGTTGCACTAGCAAATGAAACTAGGGAGAGGGAGGGGGGGGGGGGGTAAGAACAAGGAACAAAGGAGGAGAAAACATGTTTAGAAGCTAGATTCACGTGAAAGGTGCTGATGGAGAGAGTGGGGGAGAGAGAGAGGAAGAGAGGCAGAGAGGCAGAGAACAAGAGAGTGGGGTAGAGAGAGCAATGAAGAGAGAAACAAAACTGCCATAGGAGCAGAGGGATCAGGACTTGCGTTAGGGTGTGACGGGAGTGAAAAAACAGGGAGGGAGGATGTAAAAGAGTGAGACAGAATGAGTGTGAAGGTGAGGTGTGTGTGTGTGTGTGAGAGAGAGAGAGAGAGAGAGAGAGAGAGAGAGAGAGAGAGAGAGAGAGAGAGAATTGGAGGGCAGTGAGGAGAGGAAGAGCTCATTGAAATGCAGGGGATATCCTGGCTGCAGCTGCACCTATCAAATCACTGCTTCTAGCTCTGACAACTACACCCTTCCCCCTCCTACCACACACACACACACAGACACACACACACACACACACACACACACACACACACACACACAATGCACATCGGGCTGTTTGATCTCTGAGGGGGTATTTGAGATGTGGGTAGTTTCATTGTGATAAAAAGGTGAGGGAGCCTAAAGCCTGCTGCATGGTCTTCATGCGTACCTCGATGCGCGTGAAATGGGTGGAACTATTTTTAGCAACAATGTGTATTCTTGTGCTCATAGTCATTTGCGGTATTCTGCTTTGAAGTCCTCCCTATTTAAGTTTACACCGGGGGGCAATACAATGGTGAGAGCAGCGTAGGCTACTTGGTAAAGAAGGACTAGAGCTTGTTGTCCATCCACTTCCTCAATGGTAGGCTATTTGATATCATGTCCACTCATATAACCCCTGCTTAATCGAAACAATTTCTCTCATATTTGGCGACATAGCAAGCCCACTAAGTCCCTTTGCATAGCTTGACAGATAGCTAACAGCTTCAATAAAGATCCAAGCTCTAAGCTAGCATGTACAGGGAAACGCAATTGGCAAAATGATAAGATCAACGGAAAGTAAATTGTCCCTCAGACTCTGACTCATTTCCAGTTATTCAAATAAGGCTTTTATGACCAGGGGAGGCTGGTGGAGGGGAGGCTCAGACCAGGGGAGGCTGGTGACGAATCAGAGGACAGGCTCATTGTATGGAATAGAATGAGGAATGCAAGCCCACATAGGCTCATTGTAATGCATAGAATGGAATCAGGAATGGTATCAAACATATGTTTCCTCATCCCATTCTATGCATTTCAATGAGCCTGTCTTCCGATGCCTACCTCCAGCAGCCTCCACTGATACAGACATAGTGTGCTCTTCAGCTTGTCAACACAAAATACCTTTCTGAGCCAATGATGAGGGGCCCTTTTTTTGGGGAATGTATGTGTAGCATTTGCCAATGCCACTGTCATCAATCAAGATGTGAATATGTGGGAAATCCAACTCCAGTCCTAATGTGCGCTGCCAATGAAATGAAATTCAGGATGGGTGTCATTCTCTGGATGGGGCTGCATTCCCGCCCTCTCCCCTTACTACCGCTGAAGCTCTGCTCTTTTGTAAACCATGTTCCCTTTATTTCTGTTTATCTCTGAAACTATATTGAACACACACACACACACACACACACACACACACACACACACACACATACACACACACACAGTCCACCCGCTACATTCCTCACTTTCACACACATCACCACTTTCATACACACAGAGGCTCTCTCTCTCTCTCTCTCTCTCTCTCTCTCTCTCTCTCTCTCTCTCTTTCTCTCTCTCTCTCTCTCTCTCTCTCTCTCTCTCTCTCTCTCTCTCCCTCTCCCTTTTACACCCACATACCCTACCAAACATCCAAGCTTTGTCCCCCACATGCCCACATACACTCTCATAGTCTCTCAGTTTATTTCATCCACTTTTCTTTGCTCCCAGAGTCTCGCACTTCCCAGTCGCCATGGTGATGGGGATAACCCAAGACCATTTATTTTCTCCGTGCTCCTCGTGTCTGTGCTCTTCCTTGGGGATTATTACAGTAATGCATATTGTTGATACACTCCCTCTTGTCTTTACTCCCATTGGCCCGTTGTGAAGTCACCGTGGGGCGACTTTATCACCAACGCAAAGCGTTCTATCGTTAGAGTACGACTAAAGCACTTGCAACAACACAAAGTTGGTAAATTCATTAACAAAAACAACAGGCTTTGATTACCAAAGCGTCGTCTTTATCCTGCAGTCATCTTCTCGTTAAACCTGCATAATCACCCAGCACAATATCTCACCAAATACCACCCTTCCTCTTTCTTCTCCCTCCCTCCTTCCCTCCCTCCCTCCCTCCCTCCCTCCCGTCCTTGCTTCGTCATCTCCTCTAATACATCCCCCCCCCCCCCCCCCCCCCGGTTCCCTCTCCCTCTCCTTTAATCTTTAAAAGGTAATAACAGACATGCGGAGCCCAGTAGGACACTCCTCTTCACACCTCCTCTGTCATCCCCTTGCTCACTGGCTGCTTACATTCTGATCCCTCTAATGCTAATGTAAGACCCCATCCCCTCAGATCAGCTCGTTATCGCCCCTGAGCTTATGCTAATTAAATACCAACATGGATGAAGGCATCGCGGCAGAGCAACGCTTTCAGCCTGTTTTAATGGGGACACGCCATGGCTACGGCTCCTTGCTGTGCGCTGTGCGTGTGTGTGCGCGTGCGTGCGTGCGTGCGTGTGTGCGCGCGTGCGTGCGTGCGTGTGTGTGTTGGGGGAGGGGGTCGTATATTTTGTCTTTGACAAATCAGTGACTGTTTTGAATACATAATGTGGTGGATTTAAGAGTCTGGGGTGGAGAGGGGTTCTATCGGGGGTGTATGCAAGCTGTATGCATGCAAGTATTATGCGTATATGTTTCTTTTGCTTGTAGCATGTGTGTTAGTGCATACACAAGTGTCTTTTGTTACTGTGTTTCTGTTTTGAGAGGTAGGGGAGGACTGGGGACCTGGGTCATTTTTTTCTCTAAACACACCTACCCTCTTAGATTCATTTAAATCGAATAAAAGTTTAAATCCAATCCTTTTGAAGCGGAAAGTTATTAGGGATAATCTCATGTTGTGTTGTGAAGCCCCTTCATGCTCCTTGTCAGATTGGAGTCCCTAAGACCTTTGTTTACAGTCTAACAGTGACACTTTGTCTCAATGTGGATTACGAAATACGAAAGAAAAAAACTCAACTGAAACAGAAACAGTACAGAAGCTCATATCCGTCTCCCGTCATCAACTCTGGGGCTTTGAGGATGAGTAGGCTGCCTAGAAGGTCACCCCACAACATGTTGTTATCTCCAGGGAATTGATCACCTAGTGAACTTTACTCAAGAATTGATAGACTGCTACTGTACAGTATATGGCACTTCATAAAGAGTACCTCCTCTACAGAAGTGCTTTGGGCTAATGTCAATGAGGAATGGTACTAAAGGTAGTACTCCTTTGACTACTTAATTCACAGATAACAGGGTGATGGTTTGTCATGTTCTTAGTGACGAGGTGAATGACATTTGCAAAAGTCAATGCCTCTTTTGATTGCGTTCCCCCTCGCCTTAAAACGAAAACACATCTCATTCTCCGTGGTGTGATATGGCCCTTACATAACCAGTGTGTAACAGACAGATATCGCCTTCCACTCAAACAACAGCCCTTAATCTCATTATCCTCACAATAACGGCTACCTTGCATGATTTCAGCTGAACGCATTCATCACAGGTTCCCCTTACGTTTGTCACCGTCTAGCATAACATGTCCCCGACCTGTCTCCATTCACACATATGCATTCACCCCCCGTACGGCAGTGAGATACGGCCGCTGTGGCGCAGCCCATACACAGGTCTTGATATACAGCTGTGATAATGTTTGTCTGCATTTAAACAGCTCCGCCTCACATCTCCCCCAGGGCGATGATCAGAGTGATTCATAGCCATCAGTATTTCACTGCTGTAATTGAACCCTGCATGCCAATGCCAAACACTGCAGCCCCCCAGGCAGACTGGGCTCACGCATGTAAACAGCACACACAATACAGGGTATTTTACACCAGAGCTGGTTAAGGGTGCTGTCACACTTCCCCGTCGGTGCCTGTGCCCACACGCAGGGCAGGATAGGGACGTGCTGCTTGCTAATCACTCTACAGCTGTGTGTGTGTGTGTGTGTGTGTGTGTGTGTGTGTGTGTGTGTGTGTGTGTGTGTGTGTGTGTGTGTGTGTGTGTGTACGGTCGTACCAACTGAGCTGAGCCCCTGGCTGCTCTTAACAAGGTGAATGAATGGAATGGAGTTTGATTGCTGATTAATAAGGACTTAACGAGCAGTTGTGTGTGACAAGGAGACCACTTCATGAAAACGTTGTTGTATTTGCATGAGTTTAAAGCATTAGTTCAACTTTGTTTTTAAAGCAAATCTCTATTTATTATGTAAATGCCATGTTGTAGAAGGGTACAGGCACCTTTGTGTCATTTCGCTTGGTTTTGAAGAAACTTCCAGGCACCAGCGATACCGTCGACGATGGAAGAAATTGGGACACCAGTGCAACCGCAAACAAAGGCTCAAAAAGTTCTCACATTTGTGGGACTAAAAATGGAATATAACGTTGTGGAAAAAGTTTGTATAGCCACAATTGTTTATGTACATCTAAAGACCTGCATCACCATACTGGGAGCTTTGCAGTTTCATAACAGACGTATTTGGAGCATTCACAGTTGCACATGTGCCCCCATTTCTTCCATTGTAGACTGATGAGGGTATCGCTGGTGCCTGTAAGTTTGTCAAAACCAAGTGAAATCACAAAATAAGTGTCTGAACCCTTTTACAACATGCCATTTGGTTAAAAAAATCTGAATGCTAGTACTGTATCTATACATTTTTCAACACACCTCCTGTAGTCAATAGGATCTTCAAACGAAAAATGTTTTGACTCAAAGATGGAGTTCAAAGATGTGGATTTAAAGAGAAAAGAGAGAGAGAGAGAGAGAGAGACAGAGAGACAGAGAGAGAGAGAGAGAGAGAGAGAAACAACATATACCATACACCAATACCTGGTGTTTAATATTTCGAGATGATTGAGGCGATATCAACGCTCATATTTCCATGTAATGAGAAAGCATTAACATTGTTTTATAAACAAATTGATGTCATGAATTTTTTATCGAGACAAAGTACATGTAATCATTTTCAAATGATTTCCGAATCGGCTGGTTTTCACTTTCTTCCCGTGAGAAAGAACGGGAAAAAAAAAAAGTTTGAGCAATAGAATCATGTCGGAGACGCTGCTCTACCCTTTCATGTTGTCATTTGTGTTTGCGTTCCGCTCTGTATGCAGAGAGCTCTGGCAGAGTAAGAGGCATCCTTCAGAGAATTCCGGCAAAACGCCTCGGACGGGAGCACTGCGTTGCGTCTGATAATTCAGGGTAAAACCGCGGGGAAATGTCACGGCAAGGCTCCCAGTGGAATACCAATGACAGAGAGGGAGCGGATGGTGTGCAGACACACAGGGCTCCCAGGCAGATTTAGCATTAGCCACAGACTTAGCATCAGAATGTCTGTCACAGAGAAGCCTGTGGGCAGGGAGAGAACATGCTCATGGCTACTCAGAGATAATATCAACCAATTTGAGGCTGAACATTCTCCAACATTGAAAGTGTATGGAATGAGTGTGAGTCAGTTCATCTCAGGATATGAATGTATTCGGAAAGATTGTAAAATGCTGAGTTTTCTTTGAATGGGTTATTTGAGAACAGGTACAGTAATAGCATCTATCTGTGGTAACTTGTCATAAACAATCTAAATGACATACATTACCTATGCACTTTGATTTAGACAACAATTCCCCCAACTTTTGTCAGTGAGCTTTTTTCTTCCATACCTCTTCTTTCCCCCCCACAGTGACATGTCCAATGAATGAGGTCTTGACAGCCTCCACAGGGGTGATCATGAGCCAGTCCCCAGGCAGTGGCTTCCCTCACTTTGAGTCCTGTTCCTGGGTGGTCAAAGTAGAGCCAGGCTACAACATCACCTTCACCATCGAACACTTCCAGACCAGCAGACAGTTTGATGAGTTGGAGATCTTTGATGGTGAGTGTTTATGTGTTATAAAAGTGAATACTGTATTGTGTGTGTTGACATCACTGAAGACTTGTAAATATCAAGACTGCCAATTGAAAAACAAGTGTTGTTGTTACCGTATGTATGCTGCAAGAGGTTTAGCAGTCCCTTCATAATTCCTTTTTATTTAGCATACAAATCATATGCCATATAACAATCATATATGCATGATTGGCATTACACAGCTGACCTCAAAATGATTAGATTTGCCTTGTAAGTAGTGCACATATTGCTGACTAAAGGGTAGAAATTGAATTCCGATGAACCAGTTTACTGGCAATGAACTGTTCAGTGATATTATAGTACAACAAATCAATGGTGTTGGGAGTAGAAAATGCTTGTGGGCAGATCGTTGAATGATAGAGGAAATAGCAGGACCAAAAAAATATTTACTGTGGCCCTGTGTGATTGGGTCTTATAATACGTTGCGTACTATCAGCTCTTTAGAATCCTAGGATGAAAGGCTGCATAAAGATCGAAATTCATGACCCGTTACAATTGCAGGAGCAACAAAAGGAGAGAACACACTTTCAACGGTCTCCACCCTCAGCCCTCTACCCAGCCTGTTTAGCATGACGCTGCTAAATCAGTATTCACACCTCGTGCTGTGAACGATGCTGATCAGGGCCTTTAAAACACAGGTCAAGATAAACGATAATAGTCCCAGCACAGCCAGTGAGGGACTCATTTAGAGTGGTAAAAAATGATGGGTGTGATTGAGGGCTAAAATAAAACTGTCAGAGAGACGTAGCGTTGCGCCCTCCTACTGTACCGCTTCCCGTTCGTCTCTCAGCGCCTGGAAACAGTAAAACACATGCCCTCATTCACGCCGTGACAGAGCACCTCTGCTCGTGTGTATATTTGCATGTCATTAGGACACAGTTGGAGGCCTTGCCTGGGTGCGCTGAGAAAATGGCGCCCGTATGCACAAGCGTTGCTGATTACCCCCGTTTATCTCCCGAGGAGTGGGGAGAACAGACGCGTGTAACCCTCGTGGGCTGTCAAACCAAGCGTGCTTCAGAATCTGTTCCCTCACTTCTGAGCTGAGGAAAACTTTATTTCAGAATGAAACAATATAACATGATTCTAGTGTTTTGGCTTGGCCTCATCTGACAGGCCTTATTTGGATTAAATTCTAGTGTACTATACATGTTTTGGATATTACAGTCCACTGAATGTACCGTACATTTATCAACCTGTGAGATTCAGATGAAAATGAATGAATCTCTCTCTTTCTCTCTCTATCTCTCTCTCTGTCTCTCTCTCTGTCTGTTCCCATCCAGGCCTGTCCAGACAGAGCCCTCTCCTCATTACCCTGAGTGGGAACTATTCCAACCCCCTCAGTATCACCAGCTCCACCAACAAGGTCTACCTGCACTGGTCCTTCGACCACGCCACCAGCCATAAAGGCTTCCGCATACGCTACTCAGGTGAGTGGGGGACAGAATGTGTTGCGTTTTTACCCACCAAAAAACATTTTGGAATTGCCTGATGACTCATTATGTTCCTAATGACTCACAACAAAAACCAATGGCTCTAGCCAAAGTCTTAAACCTTGACTCAAAAGGATCACAGCCCTCTATTTGAGAAATACTGTTACCATGACAACACAACGGCACAGGAGCCTCCACTCAAGGCTCCGCTCCACCCCTGTACTGGTCTGGGAGTTAGAAAATGTTGATGATGTTTTTTTTCTATGTTTTTTATTCTATTATTTTTCTCTCATGTGATGACGGATGGATTGGTCCAAGGCACCTGCATGACTCTGGATGAGTAATCGTTGTGTAAATATTTAAAAAGGCTCCCTCTGTTACCTATCAACACTACTCAGCCAGATTGACTAATCGCTTCTCTCTGTCTCTCACCGGAGTCCTGCTTCTCCCTGGCCGGATGTTCTGTCATTTATTTTTTATTTTTTTTCTCCTTCTTTCCCTTTTTTCGGTTATTTTTCCTCATGATGGATTTTGCTATAGTGGGCTATGTGACAGACTGGGTTAGTGGCAGCAGCCCCACAGGTTGCCTTGCCCAATATGGAGGCTCCTTCTGTAGGAATACCTTAGTGGGTGGAGAACAGATGGCAGGGCAGATTCAAAGCTTTGTACTGTTTTCTTTATCAATCCATCTTTTATCTCTACGGGCCGGTCCTCCATCACCAACTGTAGCAAGCGCATGCTCTCTCTCTCTCTCTCTCTCTCTCTCTCTCTCTCTCTCTCTCTCTCTCTCTCTCTCTCTCTCTCTCTCTCTCTATCTCTTATCTCTCTCTCTCTCTCTCTCTCTCTCTTATCTCTCTCTTTTGCTGTCTTTATCTCTCTCTTCCTCTCTCTCTTCTACACCACAGCAGACTATGGGTGGCAGAGAGGGGAGCAGAGAGAAAGAGGGAGGGGAAGAATGAGGTAGACATGGATATCCTGGGAGGGGGGGAGGGAGGGAGGGAGGGAGGGAAGGATAGCTTGTGCTCAAAGGTGGCTCAGTTGCTGCCAGTCACTTTGAATGACAACAGAAGGCCTTGGCTCCTCTCACGGTACAGTATAAATATCACCCTAGATACGCATAGAGTTTGTTTGGGCTGTAATCTTCCTCTCACGGCCATCAAGTAGCCTAGTAATGAGAGCCTGTCCCTGGGCCCCTGAAAACCACACCGCCTCCCCGAGCCCACAACCACCGGTGTCTGGTTAGAATTGTATCTCATGTTTTACAGAAGGTAAAGTGAGTGTTCAAATTCCCTGGTCACTCTCTTATCTAAGATATTTCCCATCGCTCACTTGAAAAAGTTTCCCATTTTTCCCGCGGTGGAACAATTGGCGTGAGAGCTCAACGTCTTTAAAAAACGGCTGCATATATATCACGCAGTTAATACGGCCGTAACTTTTTATACTGTAGGGAGCCTTATCTGATTGTCTGTAGGGTGCTAAAAAATTCCAACTCTAAAGGAAATGTTCATTGCTGGATATGGGCGGTTTGGGCTTGAATTAGCATTTTTATAGAGATGTAATGTGGTCATAGCGATTAACCATAATGGATGATACGCTTCCTGCGTTTGCGGTCCACTTCCTCTCTAATCTCCACTCTGCTCAATGCCACTCTCCATGTCACACGTCTCTGATACCATTCCATTGGGTTTTAATCTCAAATTTGGCACAATGGGTATTCTCAGAACCTCATTCCTGACTAAATTCTCCTCCACTGACATATATCTGCACACGCTTATTGTGAGATATCACTAGGCAGTATCCAATGAAGGCCTAGAAGCATACTTAGGACTGTGACGGTCATGGTAAGTGTGGGTAGCGGTCGATCGTCATGCAAATAACTGCCATAACCGCCATAACCATCATAACCGCTAAGTACCAACTTCTTATGTTTAGTTAGGCTGACCCTCCCCTCTGATTGGTGTCTCTGAAATACATTTTACAAAGGCCATTGTTGAAGAGAGGATCAATCAGTGTTTTAGCAATACCAATATTATGTTCTCAAAATGTAGCGTGTGACATTCATTTCACTGTATGCAGAGTATACAGGCACATTGAAAGAAACTGGTTTCTGAAGCAAATTGCAAATTGCCGCTGGAACTCCAGGGAAAACTGATATATTTGTTTATTCAACAGAAAGCAAGAACATCTGTCATAAAAGAAAATGTACACATTAAACAAAAAAGTTACCATAAGTGAATTTGATAATGAAAGTGAAAAGCTCTGATTACACTCTCTCCCTCAAAATGTGCTCCCTTAAGGAGGAGGAGAGGGAGACAGTTTGATATATAGACGTATTAAGGTAGCAAGACTTAATAATCATTCATTTACACTCCTGCTATTGGGTAAATTATAAAACATTTACAACTCTAAAATTAATGTACAGTATTGAAGCGGTTATGGCGGTCATTTGTTTTTTTTCACGGTTGTCCTCATACAACTGCGTAACCGACGGTAACCGCGTAACCGTCACAGCCCGAGGCACTCTCTCTATTGAATCCACAAACCTGTTGCATCACTCAGAATGACATATTATTATTGCAGCCACATATTTAGCCTCTAAACAAAAACAGATACATTACGATTTGTTATTGTGGATCTATCAGTTTTATGATCTTCCTATCTGGTCCTAACGTAGCTTCTGTTTCCGCTTTGCTGCACATTTAGTTTGCTTTAATCAATTTTCCTTGTCTTCAGTCTGCAGCGTTTCCCTTAAAGGATTGTGTATAGAGCACTGCATTAATACAGATCCGTCTGCCGTGCTGCTCCATACGTAGGAGACAGATGCGAAAGAGATCCGTGGCTCAGAAGCAATCAAAGGCGCATTAGGGGAAGCAGCTCCTCAAACAAAACCGTACATCACTCCTATAGTTGTTTTATGGTTGTTTTACTTTCTCTCCCTGTTTCTTTTTGTGTGTTCCTTTGTTTACCCAGCGGCGTACTGCAGCCCCCCTAACAACCCTGTCAATGGTACGGTCCACAGTCAGACGGGCACTAAGTTGGGCAGCACCCTGCGGTTCAGTTGTGACCAGGGATTCCGTCTGATTGGCCAAAGCAGTGCCACCTGCACCCGTACCCCCCAGGGAATCTACCAATGGAACGCACCGGTGCCACTTTGCCAAGGTGAGGGCTGGCCCATAACATGGAGCCAGATGGAATAGGGGGGTAATTAGGGGAGAAATTGTCTCTGAGAAAAATATGGATGTTTGCACACCTTGTGGTGCAGTCCAGGTGCCTGGTGAAGAGTTGTTATGATTAATAAACAGAAGAAACTCCCTCACGTTGGGGGAGTTATCTCATCAGTATTCTTACTGTTGCCTTTGTGTTTATTGAATGCATGAAACTGTGGATATTACTGTGTTTTCACAGGTGTTTGTTTGGATGGAAGTATATAGAAGTGGCACTTTTGGTTTCAAGAAGGCTTATACTAGAACTTTCACGAAATCACTGAGACATTGTTAACTGTGTTTTGTCTGTATGAAGATAGTAGCTTCAAAACATGTTTGACTGTATTGACTATTGTGATAGCCGTACAGCTAGGAAATGTGATTTATATTGCGGCGAAAACCAAACCAACATATATTGTTTTGAATTAATTCAGACCTATTGAATTACTGCCACTTTGTGAAATCGCATTGTAGACATGCACCGCACGTTTCCATGTGACACAAACTGATTAAGACCGTGGCTTAAAACGAGTTTGCAGCATTATTGTGTGCAGGCCTCTCTTGGTGTAATTTCATACCATACTGATTTTAGTAAATCAAAGTAAAGTAAATTACTTCAGGACTAACCCCAGCATTTAAAATGCTATTGAAACCGCTCCCTATAGCATATGACTATTTACCAGAAAAACGATCCGAAGGTGAACACAGAACAATTTCTTTCATGTTTCCTTGTGTGCATTACCTCACAACCAAACATGGAATTGGAAAGCCTCACAGCCATACACAGGTGTCCAGCCATGCTATATCAACAATGGCAGAGCAGGTGGAAACTGAGAACAGTGGGGCGGCCATGCTGTGCTGGGAAAGTCTGCAGCAGGTGTAATCTCTGTTCTGAATTGCATGTGCTTTGTCCTGACGAGGAGTGTTTACCTTTGCGCAGACAGGGGGGCAAGCTAATGTTTACTCCACAACAATGCCGATGAGAGGAGTGCATTTGTATAGGGAACCTGTGGTGTGCGGAGTACTGTGCATAGAGATGGTTATTATCAAGCACTTTCCTTTCTGTATTGTATTGTGTCTGTGCAGGTTTTAAGCCTGGGGCCAAAATCAACCTTTCTCCATCTTGGTTAATCCATACCTTCAGCGCTGTTTTTCATTTTGAAAATAAAGAAATTAGAGTAATGCTTCATCCCCTTCTCCCCTGTCTTTCTCTCTATCCATCTCTCTCCCCCATCAGTGATGTCATGTGGGATGCCAGTGCCTCCAGTCAATGGCAGTATCGTTGGGCAGGACTTCACTCTGGGATCCAGAGCTATGTACCAGTGCAACCCAGGCTTCCGATTGGCCAGCCCCCTTGCTGTGTCCATGGTCTGTCAGGAATCAGGGAGGTGGAGCCCTAACGAGGCCCCGCCCCGTTGCATACGTGAGTAACTCATTGGTAACTCATTACTCCAGGGGTTTTAGATCACGTGAGTCAGCAATAATGACTTGGCTCATTGGCTGGAGTTCACTTGGATTAAATTTCTCCTCACATTGCTAATCATCTCGCAGCAGATTGCAACCAGAGGGACTTACAGTCAGTACTCAAGGGGTTCATCCGCAGGATCATTTCAGATTAACACTCTGCTGTGTCATTTTGGGAGAAATAAATCCCCATCATAGGTATTTTTGCCCAAGAGGTGCCAAAACAGATTACTGTTATGGCCCAAAAACGGTGTCGTCATTGCCGAACTTGTATAATATACAGTACAGGCTTTACAGTTTTTTCAATAACTTTGCTAAGTTCCCAAGTACAGTATATCCAGTTACTAGACATAATGAATTGTGTTATGGCCACTGAGTAGAATAAAGTTGTTATAAAGTATTCAAAAAGTAAAAAAGTAATAACATGTAACAAGTAATACTGATCATGTTACTGTATGATAATAGTTATTTGGTTATTTGGTTTGATCTGTTGTTGTCTGCCCTGTAACCTTGCAGCGGTGACCTGCC
The DNA here is from genome assembly GCF_951799395.1 of Argentina silus. NCBI lineage: Eukaryota > Metazoa > Chordata > Actinopteri > Argentiniformes > Argentinidae > Argentina > Argentina silus. Next base: position 20,162,862 of record NC_139665.1, on the reverse strand, counting down.
CTGACATTGGCCACTCAGCAGTGGATCATGGGAGATGGAGGCTGATCTATGGTACCCAGAGCCAGTACGACACCATGATGATGCTCATCTGTGACCCCGGTTACTACTACAAGGGTCAGAGGGTCATCCGTTGTCAGGCTAACAGCACCTGGGACTACCCAGAGCCCCGGCCCACCTGTGACAGTGAGTTAAAACTAGATATCCCACAAAACAACTCCCAGATATTCTACAGTTGTTCTGTCAGTTTGCAGGGTGTTCACCCACTCTGCTCAGAATACAATTTGAAATGTCACTTCCTAATATTATTATAAAATACATTTTACCCAAACAATATGATCCCGTGTTTTGAATCGTTCAACATACCATTAATATTTAATCCAGTTATCGGATTGTGTCACATAATACATCCGATAATAAAGCAGGAGCGGTGCCGCTGAGGATTTGTCGGTTGGTTTTTGAGTAAGTCGAGCACGCCATTCCCCTTTTCTATCGTCTAATACCCTTTGAGACATGAGAGAAAAGATTGGCCTTGATAATGTGGCACAGCAACCTTCAACCGAAACAAAATGGATTGCCTCAAAACAATGGGATTCACAAAATGAAATACACAAAGTGGAACAGATACAATATATTGTGGTGTGTTTGTTTGAGAAGACTCCTACTGTAAGGATATTGGCCTGTTCTACTTTTCCTCTCCCTACCTTAGTCATCTCCTGTGGGGACCTCGGTACTCCTCCGAACGGGAATAAGATCGGTACGCTGATGGTATACGGAGCGACGGCCATTTTCTCCTGTAACACGGGCTACACTCTGGTGGGCTCGCGGGTCCGAGAGTGCATGTCCAACGGGCTCTGGAGCGGCACACAGGTCCAGTGTTTCGGTAAGACCCACAGAACCAACATGTTAGAAGTAACCAGTTCAAATCAACTGTACAGTATAGACACATCTGAAATGTGTAGTATGCATACCCTATCTGACTCTACCCTTATGCATCTCAGGCACTGTCATGTTTGTAGTTCATGACTGTAGTTCTTTTTCTCTCCAGCGGGTCACTGTGGTACCCCTGAGCCCATTGTGAACGGCCAGATCATAGGGGAGAACTACAACTACAGAGGCAGTGTGGTGTACCAGTGTAACCCGGGCTTCCGCCTCATCGGTGTGTCAGTCCGCATCTGTGAACAGGACCACCGCTGGTCAGGACGCACCCCTGTCTGTGTCCGTAAGTACACTACGGCAGGATGTGGTGCAGGAATGGGGG
>NC_139665.1:20109104-20156604 GCF_951799395.1 Argentina silus | reverse complement strand
CTAGGTTATGAGCAACAGCCCTGTGCTATAAAGACATTGCCTTGTCGGCTCTGTCTGATGTGCCTCAGAACCCATGCTTTCTTTCACACATACACACACACACAACACACACATTTTACACAAGACACAAACACACATGCACACGCAGAGATGCAAAGAAACACACACACACACACACAGAAACGCTTGCCAATAGCAAAAAGTACCCTGACAGTTTAATGTCACAATTCATGACATTCATGTATCCTGGAAATTGCTAGCTTTCTCTCAGTGGACCATAAAAAATAGCTTTTTATACAGATTTTCCCTTTTCAGAGGTAAACACTTGTAAAGTAATGTTGACCAGGAGCCAGTGAAAAATGGAAGCACAGAGAAATACACAGGTTCTTTAAACGTTTTTGTGATTGTTTTTAAAAGCCATATGGGAATGGCGGGCTTGCGTCCAAAGAGACAGACAATTTGCATATGTAAACGCCCCAGTAAGAGGTGCGTTCCGCTGGCCTACAGATCAGTCGTCTTAAGGAACAGATTAATTCAATGACATTCTCTGTTTGTTGAGGGACATCAAATGTATTCCAAATGGCTTGGGAACAGCGGATCTACTTGAAAAGTCTTAGGGCAAATCATATCATGTTGTTTAGGGAGTATATTAAATGTGTTGAATGTAATGTGTTACTAATGTAATGATGATGTTTAACCTATTGTATTGTATATTACGCTTCCATACAATTATGTGTATTCCCTATCCTCCCATGCCACTTACACACATCATTCTCTCCCATGCTTCTTGTGTTCCAGGGGAGTCTGCAGGGCTATGTGGTGATCCTGGTATTCCAGTGCATGGTATCCGTCTAGGAGAGGAGTTTTCTGTGGGCAATGTGGTGCGCTTCAGCTGTGAGCCAGGGTACATCCTGAGGGGGTCTTCAGAGAGGGCCTGTCAGGCCAATGGAACCTGGGTGGGCACACAGCCCGAGTGCCAGGGTAAGAACCAGGACACACACACACACACACACACACACACACACACACACACAGACACACACACACACACACACACACACACACACACACACACACACACACACACACACACAGAGGTCCTGTAGCCGTTCCCTTAACCAATTCCAATCCAATTTCTCTGCAGTTCTCCACAGTGGATTTTCTGGCTTCGAGATTTGAACACTCTGTTGAATAAATATTAATGGATGTTCGATGAGCTATTCCCATGCACAAGTACACACACACACACACACACACACACACACACACACACACACACACACACACACACACACACACACAGAGACACTACAGGTATATGTGTTCATCAGACACTATGCATACATAGTGGTGTCCCTTGACTCTCTCCTTATCTACAACCCTGCTAATCGACTTCCTTCCTTAATTTCCCCTTGGGGATCAATAAAGTACCTATCTATCTATCTATCTTGATTATCTTAATATTCTACTCTTGTCTAGCCTCTAACAGCCTGCAGGGTCCAGCTGAAAAGGGAGAAAGAGGGAGAGGGGGGAGCACTGAGTAAAGGAGGGACAGAGAATGAGAAAGACACGTAAACTGGTCACATAACTGAACATTAATTAACCACGTGAACAGGCTATTTTTTGGGGTTTTTTTCATCCAATTTCTTAAACTGTATTTTTCTCTCTCTCTCTCTCTCTCTCTCTCTCTCTCTCTCTCTTCTCTCTCTCTCCACACAATGAAAGCAAAGTTCTATCAAACTCAAAAATGATTGTCTCTCGTGTGCTACAGTATTGCTCAGTTTCCTATCAGTCTCTGTCAGTTGTTAGAGAAAATACTTGGTACTTCGCTCGCAACTATGGATCAATGGCTGAAATCAAGAAATTCCAGCAGCAGCAGCAGCTCTACGGCTGAACTGGGTGAACCTGTTCCGAAAATAAAGAATAGCAAAACATTCCGAATGCAAAATATCGTCAGTTTGTTCAACTCTTTGGTTCTACCTCCACGACCACTGAGCCGCCTCAGCCATTGTGTTTCCTATGTGTCGAGGTGCTTTCGAATAATAACATGATAATAGCACCTTCAGTGTCAAACAAAGCATTGGAAGCGTCATAAATCGTGTCCCTATTCGTTGCCAAGTCAAAAAAATCCCTTCACAATAGCGGAGGATCTCATGCCTGCTGCTGACATCCTTTCTGAACCTATTATTGACAAGAAAGCAGCTGATGCACTTAAGACTGTACCACTGTCAAACAACACTGTGTGCTGTAGGATTGAGGACATGGCTGTTGATGTTATTGACCAAGTGGTGGATAAATTAATGAAATCTGGTTAATTTGTATGAATCAACTGATGTCAGTGGAGAAGCGCAGATGATTGCGTTTGTGCGTTACAGAGACACTTCGGAAACACATTCTGTTTTGCAAGACACTGGGGAGAACTACATGTGAGGACGTATTTAACGTTATTGACACGTTTTACACGGACCACAATCTGGATTGGAAATCCTGTAGTCACGTGTGCACAGACACAGATGCGGTGGCAATGACCTGGAGAGTGAATGGATTAATTGCCCACATAAAGCAGGAAACCCTTACGTAGAACTGATGCACTGTATTATTAATAGGGAAGCATTGGCCAGCAAGACAATTAGTCCTGAGCTACATGATGTTTTGAATGCCGCAGTAAAAGTGTTTAACTTCATACACTCCAGGCCTTTGAATCACAGACTGTTTCAGAGGCTCTGCCAAGACAGTGGGTCTGAGCATCAACAGCTACTGCTTCACACCGACGTGCATTAGTTGTCCCAGGGGCAAGACATTACAAAGACTTGAAGTGAGCGATTTTCTGTCGGAACACTCATACCCCCTGGTGGCTTTGTTCGAGGACGCAGACTGGGTAGCCCGCCTTGCTTACCTCTCTGATATTTTCAAAAAGCTGAACGGGCTGAATCTGTCTCCATGGTAGACAAACATGTTCTTAACTTGTATGACAAGTTGATGTGTGTGGATTCATGAAAAAGACCAATCTCTGGAAGAGGACATGTGAATATAGGGATCCAAGCTGTTTCCTGCAGCTGGACACCTACCTCAGTGCAGCTGGCGATAGGACTGCAATTATGAAAACAGTAAACACACATTTATCCAAGCTCCAAAATTAGTTCCAATCATATTTCCCAAATATTGAAGATATGTCTTCAAAGCTGGACTGGGTTAGAAATCTTTTCATGATGGACAGTAACAGCAGCATTCCTGCCAGACTGCAGGAACATCTTATGGAAGTGTCCTCAGATAGGAGCCTAAAGACATTCTCAGACACAACTCTGACACAGTTCTGGTGTGATATGGGGAAGGAATAACCTGATTTAGGGAAACATGCTCTGAATGAACTGCTGCCCTTTGGTTCTACCTACTTGTGTGAGGTGACATTCTCTGCTATGAGCCTCATCAAAACTAAGCACAGAAACAGACTGAACTTTGAGAATAATATGATTACAGCTGTTGCCACAATCTCCCCCAGACTGATATAATTTATGAGTGTGAAACATGGTCAGGTGTCACATTAATTTGTGAGTCCTAATTTTCGTTAAATCTATAAACAATGGTTATAGTGCCATTGATATTAATGGTACTATAACCATTCATAATGAATTCATATGTAATTAATGACATGCATTTAAAACCTATTTTAGCCCAATTAAACATAATCTCGAGATCATCACAGTTGCTTGCATATTAGGCGGTACTTCAGGGGGCCTTGAAATGCTTTAGGGATACAGCACTCAAAAAAGGTTGGGAACCGCTGGAGTAGAGGATGTCTCTTTAAGGACGGTTACTGATCCACAAACCCCACTCTATGTATACATCAGTCTCTATACCATATCTTTCTCTGTGTGTGTGTGTGTGTGTGTGTGTGTGTGCGTGTGTGTGTGTGTGTGTGTGTGCGTGTGCGTGTGTGCGTGTGCGTGTGCGTGTGTGCGTGCGCGCGTGCGTGTACATGTATACGCTCTCTCTCTCTGGTCCCTGGCATGTCCGCTGGCCAGGGTGCCCACCTGTTCATGGTTGGCACGGACATCAAGGCCAGCCACAGCTGGTCATTACAGGGGTGCCATACCCGGCAAGGCCAAGGGCCTTGCACAGTAATGAACATACCCATCACTCACAACATAACATGTACCAAGGAATTATGATGGAGTAGAATACATATGGCTCTATTGGACATTTTAGAAATGAGGAACTAGAGCAGGGAGAGCAGGGAGCATGGGATAGAGGAGGGAAAGACTGACGTCACAGATGGAGAGAAAGTTGAATAGAAGAATAGAGACAAATTATATGAGAAAGAGGCAGTGAGAGAAAGAGAGAGGGAACAAAGGAAAGAGAGAGAGAAAGGGATTTAGACCTGAGAGGGGCAGACGCTGTGGACATTTTTAAAAATACTTTAAAGTTTTTTACTTACGGTGCTTTAAGTAATTTAGTCTTTTAGTCGTTATTTTTAGTTCAGTCCTTCAGCAGATTTAAGGTTTTGTTTACCGTGCATTAGTCTCTACAGTCCTCACTTGCTCTCTGCTTTTACTATTTTAAACTATTTTAAACTCCCATGTCTGTTATACTTTATTCATATTGCTGTAAAGTGCATTGTGTTGCACTTTGGATGAAATGTGCTCTTTAAGTACAGTTTTATTTTATTTTATTTTATTTAGACAGAGTGAGAGTGCTGTAGAAAGGTGTCCAGGTGAAGACAGTCTGCAGTATTAGCTGTCCACACGCACACGCACATGCACACACACACACACACACACACACACACACACACACACACACACACACACACACACACACACACACACACACCCACCCACCCACCCATATCTAACAATCTCTCCCTCCCTCTCTGGCAGTGATTTCCTGTGGAAATCCGGGAACACCTCGGAACGCTCAGATACTGATCCACGATGGCCTGGTGTTTTCCCGCTCCATCACCTACTCCTGCAGAGACGGATACTACTCGACCAGCCTGCTGACCCGCCACTGCACCGTTGACGGCACCTGGACCGGAAACATGCCAGAGTGCACAGGTACTAAACCCCCTCACCCTAACAAAACACTATACGCCACAACACACTTGTACTGTTCAAACCCCCCAAATCAGTGTCATTTACAGTATCTCCCGAGCTGACAATGTTCGTCTCATTCAAACAAGACGTGCTGTGTAGGAATATCAATATTTTCGCTGGAGAAGATCCGTGCATCGGTAGTTCCTTCAGCAGTATTATCCTGTCACACGTATGGCGTGTCAGTGCGCTACCCTGTGGTGCATGGAGGATAAAGAGGCTCTGTAGGCTAAGGCCGGCACTGAATCCTCTGTGAATCCTCTCAAGTTCTGTCTGTCTTAGAGCCAGGGCTCAGTAATGAGGGACTGGAGCTCCCTATTATATGAGAGACTCTAGCCCTGTAGATCACAAGCCTGTGTGTGTGTGTGGAGTGTGTTCATAACCTTGCTGGGAGGCAATGGAGACCAGATCCCCCCCGTCCGTCCCCCCGTCGCTTCCGTGAGAACAGAGCCTTGAGTGACAGCCCTCTGTCACAGCACACAGTGGACACAGAGGCTGCCATAGACAGCCAAGAGCCCTCTGGCAAATAGGGGTCACAGGGAGACATCCTGGCCCAAAGAGGCCTACTTTCCGCTCCCTGTGAGGAAGATTAGAGTGAGCTTTATCATAGGAAGACATTACGGCTCCAGGAGGCCCATATTCTCAAACCCCTGTGGGCAGTATAAGAGTATGCTCAGTCATAGGGAGACATTATATTGGAACAGCCATGGTTTTTCCACCTAGGACTATTAGATGATGTTCTGTCATCGATAGACATTACGGCTCCGGGCAGCACAGTCTCTCCACCTTGTGGGAAATATAAGAGTACACTCCTTCAAAGGCAGACATTTTGGCTCCAGGAGCCACCGTTTCCTCATCCTGCGGGGAATCAGACACTATAGGTCTAGATGTCCTGTTTTTCTCTGTCTCAGAGGGGACGCTGGAGAGGATAGTAGAGCATGGTGTCGAGTCATGGCAGAAAATTCTGCCTCTTGTTGAATTTGGTTCAAAAAGCCTTGAGGTATTATGCAATAGGGTAGAGGATAGTATGGTGTCGAGTCATGGCAGAAAGTGCTGCCCCTTGTTGCTCTCTGAAGGGAGTATTGGAGCGTGCCCAGTCAGAGGAAAAGCTGCCCCTCTATATGTTAAAAAAGCCTTGAGGTATTATGCGATAGGGTTAGAGGACAATGCTAACAAAGACAACATAAGGATAGCCATACTGTCAAAGGCAAACACTGGGGTACTCAATTTGCCTTGTACCCCCCCCCCAGTCTGGAATATGGTATGTATTCAGTTTTTTGCAGTGTTAGGACTAAGTGTGCTGTCTTGGCCTAGTGGCTGCTAAGTGAGCCTCTGATTGGCTATAAAGGCAAGGGAACCATGTTGATTTCTAGATTGTTAAGTTTGTTTCAGATGTGAGTTGCTTTGGGAAAAGGGAGGACTCGCTGCATATAACAGTTCATTAACTTTTCACACATCACACATCAAGTGTGGTTTAAACTAGGTATTTACTCTCTTTTATTGTCGCTTCTGTGAATATATAGATTTTCTGTGCAAATAATAGTCCCACTGAGTCAGACTTGCCCTAAATAGAGATTCTGACAGTGAACTGTAATGCAAGTGGAGCTGAGGAGGGGGGGGGGGGGCGGTTATGCATCCGGTTATTTTCTTTTTACCAGTGCCACAGATTCTATCAATGAAAGGAAAGGAGTTGAGGAGGCAGGATTTCAACTTGTGAAATTGTTTTGCAAACAGTGCAAATTGAATGCACACTGCTCACATGCAAAATGAGGGGGATCAAAAAAAAAAACATCTTCACCTAACTTCACGTTTCAATTGTGTCCCAAGTCGGGTTGTAAACAGAGGGAAGGGCGGAGCGGTATGGGGTGTCACGTGTGGCGTCAGGTGGAGCAACATCGAAAATGTGGAGGGGGTGGAGACTCGCTGACAACTTCCCCTGTCCCCAGTGTTTATTTCCTACGCCCCTAGAATCTCAATGGAGTGATGACATTCTGGGTTCAGCGATTATGCAAATACAAACTCTAAACGCATTAAATCATCAATGAAAAACCTCTCAAACATGCTGAGGTGCAGTAGTCAATTGCATATACAGTGTAAGTTAATGTCATTTAGGGTGTTTTAATGAATGATTCTCTAATTTGTTGCTATCTCTCTTTCTCTCCCTCCCTCCCTGCCTCCCTCCCTCCCTCCCTCCCTCCCTCCCTCCCTCCCTACAGTGATACACTGTGGGGATCCAGGGATACCAGCCAACGGTCTGAGGCTGGGCATGGATTTCACCTACAACAGCAGTGTGACCTTCCAGTGCGCTCCAGGCTTCACCATGGACGCCGACCGGGCCACCCTGATCTGCACCAAGGACCGCACGTGGAACGGGTCCAAGCCCCTTTGCAAAGGTACATTCAACAAGTTGTGTTTGATGCAATGAAACAGTACCATCGTGAGCCAACTCTTGACCCGTTCGGGCTCTGACCTCTGACCTTTCACCCCCCTTCGTGTCTCCTACCCCAGCGATAGTGTGTGCGGCTCCACCCCCCATACCTAACGGACAGGTGGTGGGCACCGACTTCACCTGGGGCTTCAGCATCAGCTTCTCCTGTAACCAAGGTTACCAGCTGTCCCTGCCCAGCGTGCTCACCTGTCAGGGCGCGGGAAACTGGAGCGGCGAGCGGCCACAGTGCTTCCGTAAGGACCGCTCTGACATCACACCCTGTCTCTCTGTCATTGCTCCATATCATAGAGTAGGTCTGCACACACATTATGCTTATTCAATGTTTTTCTCTCTCTGTCCTCATGTCCTGTGTCCATCTCCCTGCCTTCTCTCCTTCCCTCCCTCTCTCTCTCTCTCTTTCTCTATAGCTGTGTTCTGTGGAGACCCAGGTATCCCAGCCCAGGGAAGGAGGGAGGACCGTGGTTTCACCTACCTCTCCTCTGTCTCCTTCTCCTGTTTCCCTCCCCTGGTTCTGGTGGGCTCGGCCAGACGCTACTGCCAGTACGACGGCACCTGGAGCGGCACACAGCCCTCCTGCATCGGTGAGCTACAACTACCTTCCTCCTCCATCACCTGTGAATCTGACGCTGGGAAAGGAAAGGGGGCCGCAGTGTAGACAGGCTCTCCTGGAGCTAACCCAAACTGGAGCTCATTATAGACATTCTACTGTCTATTATCTGCAGGAACATCACACACATGAAATAAGCCCCTGAAACCTCCTTCAATATCACTGTTTATGACTGATATGTCATCTTGACATATCGGCAGGGGGGTGGGGGGGGAGTGGGGGGGGGGTCACTCTGCCTTGGGGAGGAGGCCTACTCCCTCATCCCTACTCTTGGAAAGAAATATCAAGTCCAGATGAGTATGTCGTTTTCAATGCTACCGTGTGAATTCAGCGACTCACACTCTCTCACATGGGGAAAATTGAACAACAACTATCCTTCTCTCGCTAGGTTATGCTTGATTAGCAGCCCGGGTTAGGTAATAAGAGGCTTGATAGCGTATCGTTGTGCTGTAAGCTGCACATAGCGCATTGGTTTGGATCAGAGGCTCGGTTTGGATCAGAGGCTGGCTAAGTAATGAATCAGAGGGCAGGATTTATGCCTGTGTGTGTTTGTGCGTGCGTGCGGGTGTGGAATGCAAACATCAAAACAAACGTGCACACATAAAGTAGCGTGTTAGAGGAGCATCATGGATTTAAAGGGCTGTTATTCTCCTGCTATTGCAGCCGACACTCTATTTCATCCGATATGTTCTAGAATACATTAAGGGCTGGTTTCACAAAGTCCTAGACTAAAAAGCATCCTCAGTGGCAATTTGCCATTGAAAGTGTGAATTAGTTCAGGACTAGGCTCAAGCCTTGTTTGTGAAACCGGCCCTAAATGTAATTAAATGAGCTTTTTTTCATGGCTATAACCTGCATAAATGTTGTTGTTTTTTCCAGATCCTAGTCACACTACCTGTGTCGACCCTGGCACTCCCCTATTCGGACATCTGAACAGCACTCAAGGCTACCAGGTGAGGAAGATGCAGTGGGAATTGAGAAGTATGGGTATGGGTGTGTTCATTGAATGTTAGTTGCATTATTATTAAATAAAGTTTTAAGATATCTGTGGGTGGGTGTGTTTGTGTTCATGCTTGTCCACATACGCCTCCTGTGTACTGTATGCTGAATGGATAGAAGAGTACAGAGCTGTATTTACAGCATTTGCTATAAAGCATTTTGTTAGTATGTATGTTAGTAATTGTGTGTGTGTGTGTGTGTGTGTGTGTGTGTGTTTCATCCTACAGATCGGCAACACAGTGTTCTTCAGCTGTAGAAAGGGCTACCTGTTACAAGGCTCCATCTCCCGCACCTGTCGGGCCAATCTCACCTGGAGTGGCTTTCAACCTGAGTGCATAGGTCAGTGCCCTCTGTACACACACACACACACACACACACACACACACACACACACACACACACACACGCACACACACATACACACACACACACACACACACACACACACACACATGCACGTAGATGCACACACACACACACACAGAGTTGAGTTTGAAGCATCACCTCAAGCACTAGTCTACAGTATTCACCGGTCCTGACTCCCTCCTCTCCCCCCCCCCCCCCCCCCTTTTCCTCCTTTCCTTCCTTCCTTCCTCTCTCTTCCCTCTCCTTCCACCCCCATCACATCCTCTCTCGCCTCCCTTTCTCTCTCACTCTCTCTCTCTCCCTCCCTCCCCAGCCCACCACTGTAACCAGCCAGAGCTGCCAGGCCTGGCTGATGTGAGTTCCATAGAGCTGCCCTCCCTGGGGTATACCCTCATCTATACCTGTCAGCCTGGCTTCTACCTGGCTGGAGGCTCCGAGCACAGGACCTGCAGGGCCGATGGGAGCTGGACAGGCAAAACCCCCTTCTGCGCAGGTATGTAAACACACACACACACACACACACACACACACACACACACACACACACACAAGCTCAAATATATTGCCTCATCTGAACTTATCCAGTTAGTTAAGCGATACATTTCAAATCTGTGGGTTTGTATTGCCTGAGAGGGCCTGCAGTGGCTAATGTTGTGAATTAGGGGAATACGCTAATGTTGATAAATGACTGCATTGACACTTGCTTAGTCTCCAATGCAAGCCAGAACAGAATGCTCGATCCATCACACAATGCCATGAATACACACCCACGCACACATGTAAGTACACACACACACACACACACACACACACACACACACACACACACACACACACGCGCACACACATACAGACGAGCAGGAGCAGGAGCCCAAACCTTATTAGGCCAATGCATCCCATTGATTAGGTTAGTGAGAAACAGGGCTTATAAATGGGCAGGCGGTGTTAACAAGGTCTACTAGATAAATAGACTAGCATTAACATACCCCTAGGGCATTGCCCTAAATACATACAGGAAAAATGGAGTGATAGACAGACTATTATCCATGTTAGATAGATGCTAATGGTTTAAAGAGAGAGAAAGAGAGAGAGAGAGAGAGAGAGAGAGCAATGATTGTGAAAATAAGAGTTTGATGGATCCTGTGCTGGGTGTTGGTGAAATATGGCAGTGGTGGGTATTTTTAAGGCCCACCATTAAAAAGTGAAGGGAGACGAGAGAACGCCGGCCTTAGCACAGACAGGATATTAACAGCACCTGTGGGGGGACTGACAGAGGAGCAGCTCAACGCCATGACAGCTAATAAAGCAATGCACTCACAGCGTGTGTGTGTGTGTGGCTGTGTGCGCGCGTGTGTGTGTGTGTATGCTTTGTTTGTACCTGTATATAGCCGTAGATTACCACTACTATATGTCAGTATGGATGCATTGGGAAAGCTTTACCTTTTGTTTGGGTGTGTAGGTGTGTGTTTTTTTCGGTCGATGCGTGCCTCTGTGGTTTCACAGAAGCAGTAAGGCATTATTAAACTGCCTTCCCCCGTAGTACTGAAACCCGGCGTGATTTACGGTTGGCCCTGTATGTCTGGCCAGTCGGTTCTTTGTCAACATGACTCAGAACCTGTCGACCCTCGCTCAGGGCACTAGGAGGAGGGGGGGGGGGGATGGGGGTTTATTTGTGCAGGAGGCTAGCAGGAAGTGCTGATTGGGACTTCCTGCCAGCTATCCCACCTTCTTCGAAAGGAAAAACAATGTTTTGCAAACCAGTCCATAGACAGTCCCCAGTCCCCCCCCCCCCCCCCCCCACCCCCCCCCCCCCCCCCCCGAAGCTGTCCATACATCCCACTCCGACCCTGTCGCCTGATGTGGCTTTAATACTTCTTGTTTCAGCTGATAACCGTCCCAGCGGGAAAACGGTGGGAACAGTGCAAGAGCCACCCAACTCCAAACTACCTGGTAATGGTGATGATGTTTAGAATTCAATAAATTCATATTTACAAATTCATAAATATATATTTTTTTGCTTCCCTCCAAAAAAATGGCTGATTCACCCGTTCCCATCTTTTTTTTCCTCCTTCAACCTACTCCCTCTCTCCCTCCCTCCCTCCGTCAGTCCCAGGGGGGGTGTTTGCCAAGAACTCTCTGTGGAGGGGTTCCTACGAGTACCTGGGGAAGAAGCAGCCCGCCATGCTCAGCATCACAGCCTTCGAACCCTTCAGCAACCGCGTCAACGGAACCCTCATCAACCACAGCGGTGTGGAACTCAAACTGTCTGGTGAGCTTAAGGGGGGCTGTGGTCTGGCTGTAGCACTGTGAACGCCTCGTTCATAATGAGTTGGAACTCTTGACATCGAGTCTACTCTCTTCGAAGAATAGTGATGCTGGAATGGTGTGTAACTGCATATTACCTGACTGGTCTCCTGTTCATCGTGTCCTTGTGGCTCCTTAGGTACCTATAAGAAAGAGGAAGCTCAGTTGCTTCTGCAGGTGCATCAGATCCAAGGCCCCGTGGAGATCTTTGTCAACAAGTTCAAGATTGACAACTGGGCCCTCGACGGACATGTAAGTACAAGACCAGGGTCACAACCAATAGAGGAGTCAGACCTGTGTGTGTGTGTGTGTGTGTGTGTGTGTGTGTGTGTGTCTGTGTGTCTGTGTGTCTGTGTGTGTGTGATAGTCAAGACCCAACCACCACCACCCCATCACACACACATATGCACCCACACACACATGCACACATTCACACACACACACACACATACCCTGTCACTCTGGGGAGATGTAGGGCCCAGGGAGACTTTTCTCTTTAATTAAAATGTCAGTTAAATCATTGCTTGGTAATCAGGGCTAGACGGTCCCCCTCCACTACCCCCCCACCTCCACCACCTCTAACGCATCCAAGACCAGATATAATTAAAAGAGCGGGTCACTGTGTGTGTGTGTGTGTGTGTGTGTGTGTGTGTGTGTGTGTGTGTGTGTGTGTGTGTGTGTGTGTGCGTCTGCATGTTTGAATGTGGGCAAGTGCATGTGTGTTTGAGAGACAGATTACTCCCACATGTGCTTTTGTGAGCTCTTGAATTGGGTGTGTGCGTGCGTGCGCGCGTGCTTGCATGTTTTTGTCCTCCTGTGCAGAAAGGCGTCGAGTGTCAAATTAAATGTCAGTCATAAGAGCCTCTCTCAACCGCCATGAAATGATATTTCATTTTCAGCACAGGCTTACTCCTGACACTTTGATGATCCTTTGTAAGCGAGAGGTGACACATATATTTGTCATTTATTTTCCTCTCCAGGTGTCCTACATCTCTTCGTCCAACTCCTTTGTGTACCAAGGTTTCGTCAGAGGAAAAAGCTTCGGCCAATTTGGCCTTCAGAGGCTAGGTGAGTAACTCTCATTACCCGTGATAGGCTTACCTTGCTCCTGGCAGGCCCATAGTGTGTCTAGGTTTCTCTGTCTCCCCAGCTCCAAAACACCAGATTCAAACATGGATTGTGCTTTGTTTGAATAGAATCACTATCCATTTGGGTGTGTTCAAGTTTGACAAAGCCTACAAACACACTGCAGCTCTCCAGGGAGCAGTGTTGGGCACGCTGGAATTCATCCAAAACTTATCTTTTTTACTCTTTTTATCAGTGCAGGCTGGTGGAGGTAGAAATCTGAAGACAGGCTCATTGTAATGCATGTAATGGAATGAGGAATGGTATTGTTTGATACCATTCCTCATTCCATTCCATGCATTACAATGAGCCTGTCTTCAGATTTCTACCTCCACCAGCCTGCACTGCATGTTGTCATGCTTTGGTGTTGCATCGTCTCCATAGCCACGCTCGTGCAGAAGTTGTGTACTTCATCAACAAAGCAATGTGAATATTCTTTTTCAAGCCTGACCTATAAAAATCTCCCCAGGCTGCTGTTTTGTCTTAGTTTATATTCGGCAGCCATCTGAATTCTCATATGCTTATTTCACAGCCCTGCATGTCTGGCCCTTACTTGAAACCATCCTACAGGACTGTTTGTTTGTTGGCTGCCTGTTTTCATGTGTGTTTGTGGATCTTTCTAGCCACTTTGTGTTTTGATGGCTCAGCCCGCAGAGCTGAAAATACTCTTCAGTCATCAGTTAGCTGATAGAGAGAGGGGGTTATGAAAGAGAGAGATAGAATGTATGGAGGAGGGGAGTGGACTACATCAATTGAGGATAGCTAAAAAAAAATTGCTAAATCTTCAGTAAACACTTGGGATTTCAGGGTAATCTGATATAAATCAAATTAAATATGACTTGTGCGATCTCCCAGCACTAAATTCTCCAACGGCGGTGGTTAATTAAAGAATGTCATTTTTCCTTAGCCCCAGCGTCTTTCACAGATAAGTCCCTCATGTTCTGTGTGTGTGTGTGTGTGTGTGTGTGTGTGTCAGGGCTGTCCCTGGATAAAATGAATCTTGATCACGACTAAACAATTAGTCAACATTTTTCAACTTGCATGACTGGCTGGCTTGCATTACAGTTTAGCTAAAAGCAAGCTAACACACTTGTGAGCTAACTGGCTATAGTATGTGATTTGCTTTATGTCAGATAAAACGTGTCTAGCACTATCTTAATTTGAGCCATGACTCGGGAGTTGTGGCGCCGTGAGTGGAATGCTTCTGCCATTACTTAAAAAATAGGGTGATCTTCGGGAGTGGATTTCTCTAAATCAGTGTTCAGTAATACTCAGACTCTAACTGTCTCTTTCTCCCTCATTACTGGGAGTTGAGACACACCTTTGGCATGGTTAGAAAGCTAAGATTGTCATCTTTTCAACAGATGGAGTGATGGAGTACGAGAGGAGGGGATGTTTGGCATGATTAATAAACCATCCAAATCAGAAAACACGTTTGTTATGGAATAATATTGTATATCTAATTCAGTACCAGCATATGTCTTTGTGTGTAGCTCATTCCCCAAACTACCAAATAGGGGGTTACCGTGTCCACGCGCGTGTGTGCGTGTATGTGCGTTTGGGTGTATTGTGAGAGGGTGTATGCGTTTGTGTGTGTTTATGGAGATATGACTGCATCTGTTTGTGCTGTCCTCCTGCTCACTCAAGGGGCATTTGATTGGCTGGCGTGCCCGAGACTGTTAATTGAATTCATTCTTGTTTGTCGCTCTGACTTTATTAGAGATTTCTTGGCATTGTTTACCGAACAGGTGGGCCTTCACTCTCTTGTTGTCATTGGAAACACATCGCCCTAAATCCAAAACTAAGTCCGAAATGAATTCATCGCTGCTGGGCCTTGATATCAATAATTAATAAGTTTTGGAATAATGGAATTTGACGTTTCCAGAAGCGTGCTTGTCAGTCGTGTTTATTACACAGAGATAGGTTGCCCACAACCATCTCTCTCACTACCCATCAATTGTCTTTCTTTTTTTCTGTTGTTGTTCAATTGACTAGGACATCTTTTATGTGTACAATGTCAATCTTATAATCTTTTTTCCATTCTTGTTGTGTCCCATTTAATTAGGTCATACTGTCTTGTATGTATTCTAACTGGTCATCATGTCTCATTCCCTCCTACAGAGAATTTAGACCCAAACACACAAAACCCAGGCTACAACCTTGCCTCCAACAGCAGTTCAGTGGCGGCAGCCATTTTAGTGCCTTTTATAGCCATGATCATCGCAGGATTCGCTCTGTACCTCTACAAACACAGGTTGGTCCAGCATCTCCACTCTAAAACCCAACAAATGCATCCATAAAGATTTGCTTAAATCACATGTAGTGTTTTTAGTTGTGAGATGTTCACGTTAAGAGAATGGCTTTTTCTTAACAGTAACAATAATCAACCCTGTTTCACAGTTCAGTTTGCATCATATGTACACATTTGTCCTCCAAGGCCAAGGTCTTCAAAGCCTCATTTTGTAATATTCTGCAATGTCTTTGTCTCAGGAAAAGACCCAGAGTACCGTTCAATGGCTATGTTGGCCATGAGAACACTAATGGTCGGGCTACGTTCGAGAACCCAATGTACGACCGCAACATCCAGCCCACCGAGATCATGGCCAGCGAGACAGAGTTCACGGTCAGCACAGTGTGCACCGCGGTATAGCGACTGTTCCTTACTGAGGTGAGTTGAAGGGTCTATGTGACTGCAAAGAAAAATAGTATTTTTGTGTGAGTCATTGTGTGTTTTGTTTAAAAATTGGTCAATGATTTAATTAACATGTTAGCATAATAAACTGCATTCATATGACATTACTTACCCACCCACCAGTGACCAGTTTTTCAAAGTAGCTTTAGTTTGACAAACTATATTTCTCTTAAGGGTAGCTTTAGTGTAGTTCAACTTCTTCCCTTGTAAAGTAATTGGTAGTTTAGTAAAATACATTTTCAGAGTAGTTTCCCCAACACTGCAAAACAGTCCTATTAAACAATGTAGGCTAATCCATTGTAATGTTTGTATACATCTCTTCTTTCAAAGTCCAGTAATTGCCGACTCATTTAGATTGCTCAAAGACAGGGATAAAAAATACAATGGATTTCTTCTCCTTCTCAGTTCAAAATACATTAACATGTGCCAAATCCTTCAATAGATTTTCATTCAAAGTGCAATAGATGTGTTCAATAGAAGAAAAGACAAACAAACAAACAAACCAAGAAAACATGAAACACTTGGCCTCTCATTCATGGTGTGTCAACTGCAAGGAGTGTTAATTCATATATTGACTCATTTACTAATCCAGCCCTAGTGTATAATACAGAGGATAATATCCATTAGCTAAACATTAAAAAGGGCAACAGAGGATAAATTATATCATTTCACCCATTCTGCCCTCATGGAAATGCCACAGTGAAACAGGGCTACCACATCCATCATGCTAAATGTAAACCAATAGGTTGTTGTCATAAAGAATGTCATAATAGGGTGCAAACATTTCAGCTGGAGGGCAAGGGCAGCCTTCTTTCATCCACACTAATGTAAAACCCTACTCAATCAAACTCATTTCTATCATAATTGGCGACATGCCTTGACATGTGGATGATTTTAAATAAAAGTCAGCCATTGATAACTGACAAATCATCTATTCGCAGTTGACGTTTATTTTTCATACTTTTTTACTTTTCATCTGTCCAACAGCAGAGAGATGCATTTACTGTACAAACCTGGACCACCAGTAGCTAGCTGCCTAAACCAGCTAACAGTAAAGGTTTACTATGAGATACGTTTCAGTAACTGTAACTGGCTATCTGCAGTACCTATCAACATGACACGTAACATGAAAGTTGGCCAAGTGGTTTGATATATCTATATTGTAAAGATAAATGTGAGTAAATATTGCTATGTATTGCTCTCTCAAAATAAGTGAGCAATGCAGACGTTACATTGGATTAGCCTACAATGTTCACTAAGGCCTGTTGTTTGTTATATGGAAGATTCTACCTGCGAAGGTGGCTATTTGGTGAGGCCATGACACGTTGAAATAATTATCTATTTATTTGTTTCATTTTCTTCTCTTTTACCTTGTAACCTATATTGAATAGAAGAGTGGAGTCATGGTGGAATAGATCATTGCACTTTCCCTGTTTAAACGCCTACAGTATGTTATTATTTTATTTATTTTGTAAAAATTCACCTAGGCCTGTTTGATTTAGTTTAGTTTTGTTAGGGGGATATGATAAGAGAATGTTTGCCCACATTAACAAACATCTGTGATTGAACATATTTAATGACAGATAATGGATTACACCTTTAGGATTACACCTTCAACATTCAAATGATATTTTTGCAGTACTCCTGTAGTGATGTCGTATTCTATTAGATAGTTTGGCCTGTTTAATTTGACTGAAGAGGGACATTGAGGCATAATATAGACATACAGAACATCTCCCCATGAGTGATGACAATCCTCATTAGCAACACACTAATGCTTAGCTCCACAGTGGCTAAATGCAAGCCTAACTGTCAAGTCAGTTACAGGATATTACATGGATTAAAGTAGCTTTAGCTATCCTTGGTTGCAACCATTTTGAAAAAAAGGAAAATCCTTGTGTAGTTTCTGTCTTTATCTGTCCTGCCATTACCCTGAGAGAGGCTGAGATTGAGACAGTGCCTACTGAGACCCAAACTGCTGAAGCAACAAGACTGAGATGTTCAGAATCCAATTTCTAACTAAATATTTGATGGCGTCTCTGAAGGATTTTGCGGAAGGGTACAAAACTCAAACTGCAGACTCTGAGCTCTGCCAAGAGTCATTTGTGATTGAATTTGTGCTGTATTTTCCCATATCTGTATCTCTCCTTGTAATGTAATTCTATCAAAAAAAATATTCTATCTGAAAGTCACAGATGCATTCTGTTTCAGAGTTTTGAAATGCAAGTAGAACAATACTGAAAATGATCTGTTTTATATTTCTGATAATACTAATAACCTGTTTTCTCTCCACCTACCACCACCATTTTTCCCTTTCCTCTCACATCTTGTATGTCTTCTTATCCACCTCCCCCATATTCCTTTGTGGTTCAATCATCCACCCCTACTTCTACCTCCTCTCCAATCCTTTGTTCTATCACGTCCTTGCCCTTCTCTCCTTCTCTTTCCCTCTCTCCTACCCACTGCTCTCACCCTCCTTCCCTGACACCTTTCAGGCAGAGGAAGAGGAGGAAGACCCACCTATGCCTGTGCCCCTCCTCCCCCATCCCCCCTTACATGACAAAGGACACCCACAATTATTTGTGAAGAGGGAGAGGGCAAGCTTTTTACTTACTGAAACACATTCAAGAGACAACCTCCTTGAAGTCGAAGTAACTTACAACAGAAGAAGAGACAAAAAAAAAGTAAAACATGTCAAACAAACAACATATCCCAGCGCTAATGACAGCAGGTTTTGTAACTTTACATGGTCTACGTGTCATTCTCGTTCCTGAGGAATAGCTTCCACCTGAACTGCAGCAGGGTGAAGCAATGTCGTGACGAAAAAAAAATCCTCTCTGTCTTTCGCCAAAAATTCGTAGGGAATTTAAGGTCAACTTTCAGTGGAATAATTGGCCTGTAGCTAGCACATGGCCATGAGAGGAGACAACCTCTGTGCAAGCACGCTGTGTAGCGGATAAACCTGTGCGGATCGGACCTATAAGTAAGAGAGAGGCACTCTGGACTGTGTTTGATTCATGTTCTCTGTTCTCTATTGGCTTGTTTTATACACTTCTTGCATTTTTAGATACAGACAAATATTTTGGCCCCTTTTTTTTCTGACCGTTCGTTCCTTACATTTCAGAATATTTCATTTTAGGCCTTGACACTGTGGCTGAGGGTGAATGAAAGTGGGATGAGATTCGGAGGCCTATTTGAAGACATGGATTCGATCGTTATTATTTTTCACCCTCTCCTACCTCCCCACCCCCCATTTTATCAAGTCAGGGATGAATTTTCTGCTTGCTAAGACAACCTGTGTCCAGAACAGGGGTTAAAAGGTAGCTACGGCTGCTGGAGAAAGCACTTAGTGAGGATGTACCGAGAATCTATGTCTTGGCTGCATCAGCAATCTGGCCCAAAGTATCTTCCTCATTCCCCTTCTTTTTATTACTACTTCCCCAAAGAATCAAAGAGACATGAAACAGATAATTTAGAGTGCTGACATTTCCCTGCCCACTGCAAAGAGCAGTGCCATTTTTTGATTATACTGGTGAATGGGCAAAGTAAAACGAGACCCAAAAGGATGTTTTTGACACCGATAAATCAAACATGTCTTTAGAGAACAGTTTAGTGCCAGCTGTGCAAGACTGCTGTGGATACTAACTCTGGGGATGACCATCGAAAGTTGTTCCAAGTAGTGTCTTCTCTCCCATTGTTGGGAGGTCCATGTGCTATCACTTGACATTTAGGATCCGGGAGGGACCCTTTGGTTTCCACCACAGACCAACTGACAACAGACTGACCTACTGAAATGAGAGTGTGGCTAGCGAAATCCCAGCCACCTTTCAAGGCCCTGCACCTAAACTGACTGGCTAAAACAAGAGTCTGGTTTTCTCAAAGGACTCTGGGTTCGGCTTTCGCAGTAAAGTGACACGGGTCAGTTACTTCATGTCTATCTGACTCTGGGGTGAAAGATGTAAGAAAGACATGTCAAGTTTAAAAATGAGGAATGGGATCAGTTTCCATGGATACACAAAGGCCTTGGGACTACCTGTATTTTTCCAGTTTGGAGACTGTGCCGAAACGGTAACAGCAGGTCACACATGAATAAGAGACATGTTTTCCCTCTGCAGCAGTCTGAATGCACCTTTGAAGCTTGAACTGTTTTAAACAGTCGATGGCTGGGCTAGGACACGGAATGTGTGCCCCTTAACCAGACTTGCTTGGAGAAAGGAGGGATCGTGGAGGTGACAGTTTGAGCTCAGCCCTCTCAACTCTTCAATTTTGACCCATTTGTCTGGATTCAACTGAGGCACCGAGACGCCCATGGTTATTTTTATTCCTCCATTGGATTATATACATTTCATGTCACGTCTCTTAACCAAGCAGGCTTCTGAAAGCTCCATCCCTTTGAACAGTGTCATATTGCTTTGTGTTCCTTAGCTCGTCATGAAAAGAGCTATGGCAACAAGGGGGAGTCAGTGGCAACGCAGTTACTCCTGTGCACTTCAATTGGATATTATTAAACAGATGATAGGAAAACAATGCTCCAGTCTTAATCATCATTGTTATAGGAGGGGGAGGGTTTAGAATAAGGCTTGAGCGTGACTGATATTCTTGAAATATGCATGACTGGAAGGGTTTTAGAGAGGAAAAGAAGCAGTGGCACCATTTACATGGATGCACTGCACGTGTAGGAGTGAGTGAGACATCATTGAAGAAGGAACTGTAATTGAATTGGCATTTTTCTTTCCATTGGACACATCGAAGACCCTATCCGAAATATTTGCTTTAAAAAAAGATCCATGTTTGTCCTGTCCTTGATCTTCTAGTGGTACTGAAGCCTTTTAGAGGGAGAATGGTGCTTGAGTTACACTGTAGCAAATTGTGTCATTACATGCAATTTGCTGCCATTTCATCCCCATATCTATGTCAAACTCATGTGCAGGCTCCACGTCATCCAGCCATTGTCATTGAAGGAATGGATCAATTATGGTAGACCTAAGATCCATGTTGAGGCCCAAAATCTGTCTTACTTTAATAGCAATGATCCCTCCTCATGAGGCCTACATAACTAGGATTTAAGAGAGAGATTGGATTTAGGATTTATGTCAAGCAGACATTGGCTTGGGCTTTCTAGTCAGGGAAAGCAAAGCAACTTTCACAGTCTTAATGAACCACATCACTAACATTTGTTTCCCAATGAAGATTTCAAATGACCTACATAATTTTCTTCAGAAATGTGTAACCTTTGTAACCAACCACTGAATTGTTCTTCAAATCTGTTTTACCCTCAGTTAGTAATTGCTTTTACAATTGTATTACTTTTAAACCACAAACGTATCTCGGCTGCATGAATATAATATTGCCCGGTGCCTGTTCCAATCTGGAGTTGATAGAAAAGGCAAAGATTGCATTTCCCCAGTGATTTCATAGCAGAACAGTATTGTAGTCACATTATCTTGATGCGATTAGCATTCACTTCATACAACTGAATGCTGCTGTTGTTTTTTGTTTCATCCTTATGTGTCCTAAAATTTCATTTGGAATTTTCCATAGTAGTTTAGCAAAGTGGATAACATGATCACCTTCTATTTAGTGTGTTCTATGACAGCTCTCTGACACCACACCCCTTTTTTTATCATAAATAATTATATTTAAGATCATTGTTTTGTTTTTTTAGTATACCTTTACAACTCTTTTTTTTAAACTTACCTTACGAGATTAATGCCTACACATCATAAGTCTGGTCATTCCTACCAAAAATGGCTGAATGTTTTGAATGTGCTTGTTTTTTTGGGCCAAATCTGAAACCTCTTCCACTGTTTTACCTACTTGAGATTCCCAACAAGCACTTTTAGTTGATTACAGTGCCTTGGTATAGCCCACAGAAATTGATATGGCAAACCAGCACATGTGGCTCTCTATTTTTATTTGCAAGGACTCCAAAGCATCATCACACCTCCTTGTCTTTTTTTAGTGTCTGGGCTCAGAGTAGCTGTTCAAACACTAACGATCGACTGCCAACTGCCGGGGGAGGATTTCAAACCCGCAAACCCTCTGGTGTTCCCTTTTTTGGTTTTGAGTCAAGCCTTTGTGTCCCTTCCTGCCCGGGAGACACACACATGGAAATATACACACACAGCCACACACACACATACACACATACACACAGCCATACCTGCATACAGATAAAGTTTGTCTTTTTGATCATGGAGGCAATCCAAGAGCTTGTTTGGATCATCTCAAAGTAACCACCCTGCTTTCTTGTCCGTCTATTTGTCTCACGCTACATAAACACGGTGCTCATTAGTATTTGTGTGTGTGTGTGGCTGTGTGTGTGTGTGACTGTGTGTGTGTGACTGTGTGTGTGTGACTGTGTGTGTGTGGCTGTGTGTTTGTGTGGCTCTGTGTGTGTGTGTGTGTGTGTGTGTGTGTTTGTGTGTGTGTTTATGTGTGTGTGTGTGTGTGAGCGCACACCTCTGAATGTTACTGTTTGCACACATTTAGATTGATTATTGAGATATGACATTGACTTTGTCTAATCGAGAGTAAGGTGCTTTAACCAACCAAAGAAGATGATCTAAATTCACCTGGTATTCTAATAAGATCAGTGCCCTACTTTACTTTTTAATTTCACCATAGAGACAAGGGTTTCTTAAGAGACAAGAGTTTCTCAAAGATTGATGCAGGTAATTTTGCGGAATTGGAAGTTACAGTTAATGTTCACTCTATCATATTGTCTCCCACCATTACTTTTTTAGCCTCAGTTGAGTTGGGGGAATATGTTCTCTGAAAAAGTTTTTAAATAAAAATGTAGATCAGAAAAACTATTAGAGAGAGAACATGAGGAAAGGAGAAAAGGATGGATGGATGGTGATCCCTTCCCACTGCTCTTTGCATATTGCAGGACAGGAAGTCAGACTGTCTCTGTTATCACCCAGAAACACAGCTCTGAGCTTTCCTCTCCTCATAGCCCTTCAATAATGTGACAGACACTTCCTTTTGGAATGGCCTATGAGCTCCAATTTGTTCCTTCTCTTTATGATCCAGAATGTCAGAGCCTTGACCAAAATTATTTTGACCCTTTCCCCCTTCAGCTTCTTTCCCTAGCCTAGGCATCAGCTTTTATCTGGCCCTATGTACCAGTCAAATAACGTTCACACCAGTCAGATCCAATCTCATCTTCAATCTGACATTGTTATGGCATATCAACATCTTGAACAGGATCAGACTTTTGGTCATGTTTTGAGTTTTTAGATCTTTGTTTCCAACCCATTTCATTCTACCACAGTGCCGTCCACTGTTCTACTCATATCAGCACATCCAGTGGTCTCAAGCCTGGGTAAAAAGAAGGAGGGACGGGAGGTTTTAGGAATAGGCTCGTATCAGTGTTGGGGACAATGGGCTAATGTGGATCATGGTTTGGGATACAATGAGAGTGGTGAGTTATATTGAGAACAAGGGTTGTCGTTCAGAGAAATATTGAATGTATTTCAAGTCATGTTTTCACCCTGTTTAAGAAAAAAATTTCCCATTTATTTAGATTATGAAATATAGTAATTTATATTTGACATTTATAAGAGAGCAGATTATATTTAATTAAACCTGTCATGTATAATCGGTATGCATTCAACAAACACTTACAGGTTGATACATTTTTTTTTTATAGTGCCAATTCCTGTCTGTTATCTGTTACCTAGTCTGTTATTATTTCTGGGCTATCTTTGTTTCGTGCGTCAATCAGTTGTCCTTACCAGAAATCTTTTAAAACGGTTAACAGACTCATAGGCTCAGCAAACGGAGTCCAGACATGCAGTAGAGAGGTTCATGATGAGGTTTTTTTTGGAAACAAGTGTACAAACATGGACTAGAGCAGACTGTCGAGAGAAAACTGAAAAGCAGAAACCTCTGGAAAAAAAAGAACAAACGAACGAACAAAAACTTTTTTGTACAGAGATATATTTTTATGGAAATACATTTGTAATATAAAAGATGAGAAAATGGATTGACAGATCTGTAAATGTTTTTTTTTTTCATTATTGTAGTACAAATGCTAGTGGGGAATATACAAAAAATATCTATATATATACAAAGAGAAAAATAGAAACAAAGCTTTTTGTAAATGTAAAAAATATTGTACATAGAAGTTTACATACATACTGTACATATGTAAGACCCACCATGGCTTGTCTGCAATATATAAAATGTATTTTATCCGTCTGTATATGATGCTTTGCATTGTGTCTAAGCTTATTCTACTTTCTTGAACTTGAAACTTATTTTGAAGTTTTTGGAATAAAAAATAAAAACAAATTTGTCTTTGGCTTATTTATTTATATAGTGCTATGCTGTACAGTTATTAAGAACAGTCACATATACTGTTGTTATGTCTGTTGAATACAGCCCCATCGAACCACAGCACAGCAACCCTAGGCCAAATATGGTGTGTTATTTTACTTGTCCAGCCTCATTGTCTAGTACAAGGAAATGAACCTTTATAAAGTGCGGGGGTGGTGAATGTTGTGGTATTATTATTATTATTATTATTATTTTTTTATGCATTTATATATTTGTTCCTCCACTGATGATGCGCTTCCCTCCCTGGGTTCAATGGTAGTTGCTTGCGATTCACTTTTATTTGAACTCTGATGCCAACAGTAACTACCACATATGAAGGTTTATGCAACCCAAACCTAGAATGCATAATTAGTGTTAACAAGCCTCTGTATTTCCCAGGGTGCTTTGTGTCCCACACTACTGTTTGAAGGCTTCATTTTCATCTTATTTCTTTGAACACTCAGGTAGAAAGACTGAAAATTCCACACTTTTGTTCCTGACTATTTTGGAAAAAACATAGCACATCACACCTATTTGAATTCAAAATTTCACATAGAAATTGTGCTCTCAATGGTACTGTAAGTGCAAAATTACATGAAGTGCAATTCCAGCTCCCGTGGTTCTTTAGCTCACAGTGGTTCTCTGTGTCTCAGTTGGTAGAGCATGGCGGTGCTAATGATGCTTAGGTTGTGGGTATATAATGGAAAGTGTATGCACTCACTGCAATGTAAGTTGCTTTGGATAAAAGCGTCAGCTAAATGGTATATATATATATATATATATATATAGCTCCCACTCGAGATATAATTACACGCCATTATAGTGTTTTACTATTCAGTCCATCTCCAATAAGTAACCCTCTCCTCTTTGATGGAATAAAAATCAATATTTCATAACTATTTTAATGACTAGAAATTATCGTAATCATTGGAAAGGCTGCATTAGTTGAATCTCAGTAACCATTTCTCAGAAGAGTCATTATGTACGAACATCACAGGTGGTCAACAGAAAAACAAGCACCTACAATACATGAGTTATGATGGGGGAAGTGGTACAGCATTATCTATGATGACCAGTCTCCATACAAAGGACCATTGTAAATAACAATTGCTCTCTCTCTCTCTCTCTCTCTCTCTCTCTCCAATTCAATTCAATGTGCCATATTGACTTGGTAAGATGTTGTTGTACATTGCCAAAGCACACACACACTTATAGGAACTCAGAAATCAATAATGACAGAAAGGAAAATTATGATATAAAAACATAAACAGTAACAATAATAACAGTGGTTACAATAATAACTTAGTTACTCGTAGGCTACTTCTTCTGGTTATTCATTCGGGTTCGGGTTTTCATTCCACAAGCTGTCCAAGCAAGCCGCGTATTTGGCTGCCAATTTAGAGCCGTGTGATTTTTTCCCCAAATAGGAATTGGATTTTTACTGTGTCTTTTCATGTGTCAACAAATCATTGTAGTGCTGTGGAGTTTGGGGAAAGAACGTTGCCCTTATATCTGCATATGTGTTACAGTGTAGGAGGAAGTGTAGCCCTGTTTCAACCTCTTTCTGGGGGCAGAGCGTACACAGTCTGTCTACCCTGGGCAGCCAGGTCTACCTGTGGCAGACTCTTTCTCCTGCCAGGCTGTGCTCACAGAGTCTATACATAGTCAATGTCTTTCTCAGTTTCTGGTCAGTCACGGTAGTCAGGTAGTTTGCCACAAATTCAAGTTAACTTTTTTTAGGTTTACTTTTTAGGTTTACTTTTTTCTTTGTCTCTTTCCAATAGGTAATATACTGTATTTTTATGTTAGTTTTGTTTCATTTGGTTGGGCCGGAGAAAGTCTGATTGCTGTCCTGGGGCTTTGTAGGGTTGAAAAGTGGAAATGAACTGAGCCTCAGGATCAGGTGGCTGAGGGGACTTTTTCTTATGTTCACCTCTTTGCTGTAGTGGTAGGAGTAGGGCGTCCCTTGAGTTAAGATGATTATAAATTAAGTGTATTGAATTAGAAGTGGAATTTGGCCTAATTCTGCACTGAATTAATTGATTGGGGCTTCCCTCTGTACTCTATGTGGGCTCTGTTACCACCTGCTTTGTTGTTGCCTGTTGTAGGTATGCAGTGATTTTTGCAGTGGCTTGTTGGTGGTTTTGTCAAAGTTGTTTCTGGTGGGGTATAATGGGAGGGCAATGCTGATATCGATGTGTTGGTCTCCCTGTGTGTTAATGGTGTCTCGTTCATCCCCAGCCCGAGCATTTAGATCCCCACAGATCAGCACATTGCCCTGTCTCTGGGAACGGTCTCAGCCTTTAGGATGGAGAAGCTCTCTTCATTGTAGAAGGGGGACTCTTGTGGGGGGGGGGGGGGGGGGGGGGGGTATATCTCCCCTGCGTGGGGACAGGGGTGGGGATTGCGCCTGTTGATGTGTTGACAGTCCTCTGGGAACAGGTCCGGAGAGGCGTCTCGCTGGTCCCTTGCGGGTGTAGACTTCAGATCTCTCTCTCTCTCTCTCTCTCTCTCTCTCTCCCTATGATCTGATAGCACTCACTGTAAGTTTACAGCGCAATCAGCATTGATTTCAGGAGATGAGCCACTTCAACTCCAGGTACTCCAGAGGGAGAGGGAAAAGTGATCTGTGTTTAATAGGTCTCCAAAAAGACTTTTCAGAGGCAGGTAGTCTTATTTCTCAGGCAGAAAACATATGTGGTTAGCTGTACCTCTGACTGAGCAAGAGGAGAGTGAAAGGAGGAAACAAGGGAATGACATGGATAAGATTATCGATAGAAACACACAAAGGAACACACTGACCCCTGTGTGCCACTAAATCCTCACAACGTCTCAGAAGGAATGAGAGTCATAAGGTTCTGAGTGGACATCCGTTGCTGTCCACTCAGTCCAATTTTTTCTACCTTCCTCTCCAAAAACTCCATCAGATTATAATTATGAAGTTCCTGTAGGCCTAATGGGTGTCCAAGAGCACCAATTCCATCTGCTCCAAATGGGCCACGGGTACAGTAGTATATCCTAGCTGTCATGGTGAATTCAAACAGAAAAGTGCATGGAACACTATTGTTAGACTAGCACACATTTCGCCTGATGGCCGTGTCAATAGAGCCCTTTGTAATACACGGAACCAGCAGGAGTAATTACTGCCGCTGTTGGTTCAAGGGTGTGTGTGTGTGTGTGTGTGTGTGTGTGTGTGTGCGTGTGTGTGCGTGCGCGTGCGTGTGCGTGTGCATGTGCGTGCGTGCGTGTGTGTGTGTGTGTGTGTGTGTGTGTGTGTGTGTGTGTGTGTAGCCCACGTATTGGCAAGGTTAAACCCTTTTCCTGATTGATTAAATCAACAGCCATACACAGGTCATTAGTCACTCCTGTTCTGAACCTAGTTTCCAAGGTGATTAATCAAACCGTGTCAAGTGCCCTGACCAGGGGAGTGCTACCAAGGCAACCCTTTAGCTCTCACCCCCAGTAGTACACCATGAATGGTAAAAAGTCCCATTCACATGTCCCAGTGTTTTTCCGGTATACATCTGGACAAAGAGAGAACTGGAGAGTATCGACTCTTAATATGAGTTATTATACTTCATCACAGTCTGAACGAGCCAGGTCAAAGTGATTGATTTCAGATAGAAAGGGATAAATCACACGTCCATTCAGGCTAACATGTTCTCATATAACATTTATCCTTCATAAGATTAGAATCATTCAATTCATATGATGATTAAAATGGCTCATGACCATTTAAAGGTCAATTAGCAGGAGCATTATGCTAGTGGAGTGGGATGCATCCTATTTGGTTTGAAGTCTTATCGATCTCACTGAATCTCAAATGAATGAATGAAACGAATGGCTCAAAAAACAGGACCAAATCCACAATAGTGATGGACATTATTCAAATGATGCTTTATTCTAAGACTGTTCCATCCCCTCTATAATATATATATATATATATATATATATATATATATATATATATATATATATATATATATATATATATATATATATATTAATATATAATATATAATATATAATATATATAATATATATATATATATATAATATAATATATAATATATAATATATATAATATATATATATATATATTAGCAGTATCATAGAACACATCTGTAGTTTTGCTCTCAGTCTATCAGACCTCATTTCTCTCCACCTGTGTGTGCATGTCAGCTACAGCAGCCTATGTGTGTCTGATTAATCTTCTAGCACTGTGACTGCCAATAGCCCCTGGTCCTACCATAGATTACTTTTTCTTATGATGACTGATGGATAGATGATTCACTTACTTAAACAAATGTATTTGTCGTAAGTCGCTTTGGATAAAGGCGTCTGCTAAATGGCGTAAATGTAAATGTAAATGATTGAGGATAAGAGCACGAGATCCACAAACAGGGAGACGGACAAATTCGCCCCGACGTTTGGAACACTTTTGTGCGTCACTCAATTGCTTGTTAATCGGCCAGGAGACAACATCGATATTTGTTTTGAATGTGTTTTGTATGGTGGAGCATAAGAGCAGACGGATTTCTCTGTGGACTTTTGCGTAAAGGCTGACACATTTGCGTAAAGGCGCATTGCCACGCATAGCCACTGAATAGCCACTGAAAGAAGAAGCAATTTGGTGTCCACTTTAACAAATGACTGATGTATAGACCTTCTTGCATTTATGTATAATTATATTGCATTACATGTCATTATTACTTCAGATTTGTTTTCTGTTTTACTTTAAGCATTGGCGCTTCAAATTTGACCATTTTTAAATGTATTTTTACTGTATGTACAGTTACACCAGTTATGTTCGTCAATATGTTATATTCAATATGTAGGCTATTTCAAATACAACATGTGGTATTCAATTGATTCTTAAGTCCTGAATAAACAGAACCAATGCATTATTTTTTGCATGGCATTTATCTACCATCTCTAATGTCAACAAATTGACATCTCTGAACCTCACTCTGGATAATTTTGTTAGTAATGTGGGCCCAGGGCTTCTCGTGTTAACAGTGACATTCCACATATCCATCAGTGTTCATCATTGCCACTTAATGAAGAAGAAGTTACAAAGTGTGGAATCACAGAGGAGTCCACTCATTAGTCAAGACAGCTCAGAGAGTGTTTACTGCTAGACAACAATTAGATCTGTCACTTATGTCACTACAGACATCTGACGCAGTACACTGACAACTATACAAGCCGCTGCCTTCAAGGAGATGACAGTTTCCACCAATTACCCAAGTGTCCAGTACTCATGTTTCCATTGTTGTTTGTATTGAATAAGTGAAAAGGCACTTTTTATGTATTGTTTTTCTTTCACAAAGATGATTGGGGAATCATTGAATGACATACTATCTCTTATAATGAGATAGCTAAGTGATTTATTATGAGATAGCTAAGTAATTATGATGCTAAGATAGCACCCTCAATAGGCTTATTGAAGATCTGGGCAATTTTTGACCAAACCAAATTATGATAAATATTACGTATTGGGACCCTAAAACACACACACTTTACATTACCTTACAGTTTACCAATATGATGGGCTGATGGTGCAGTAGACATACTTGGTATTCATATCCCCAAAAACACAATTGCACTTACTACAATAAAAAAAAAAAAAAAACGTAACTAAAATGGATAAAACCTTGCAACCATGGGGAGGTCAATATCTGACCATTTTTTGAAAAATTACACAGATTAGTTACATTAGTTACATCTCAGTAAGTCATTATAATGAGATAGATAACTCGTTAGAATCAGGTAAATATTTAAGTCTCATTCATTTATAACCAGAGTATGATGTGGTTCTGTGTCAAACAGATGGCTTTAGTCATTTTAGTTGTCATAATGGGTCGCCAGTAACGTGTTTAATAGCCTAAAGGCTAGAGGAGCTCATGTGGAATATATGTCTTCCAGTTTGCACCACTCACTAAATAAAATTAACAGAATGGAGCCAAAATCAGCAAAACGAACGTCATTTTCTGAGATTCTGCTTTGAAATTAAGAGTTTGGATCAGTTAATTTGATAGGCTATTGGCAATCAATCATCTGGGCCCAGTATTTCAAAACTTCTAAATCAGAATAATCCAGATTATTTTTTGTGATCGAGGATCAGGTCTATCTGGCAGATTTTGAATAGTATTGGGGAAATATGCCAGCTCAATCTGATCCTGGATAGTAAAAAAGAATCTTGATAATTTTAATCCAGATTGAAAGTTTTGAAATACAATACTGTGCCCAGTAGCCTGAATCTGATCCATTTAAATGTTGTCATTTGTTTTGGAATCCTGTCCAAGCATTCACCAAATCCAACTGAAAACTCTCCTCTTGAATTATCCAAAGGAAAACACCTGTAATGCTTGGAAGTGAGTGTGAGGCTCATTCCTTTTCATTTTGTTCGTAATGCAAACGCTCAGGTATTTCACATGGGCTCCTGTATTAGACACATTACTGCTGACCCGACTAAAGCCATCATTGCTATTTTATTCAAATTACTTAGCTATCTCGTTATAGAGATAGTAATTCGTCCAAATGAGATGGTAAGTGGAGCTTCACTTTATTTATTTTGTTGCTTTATGTGTTAGGGCTTCCATAGTACGGATTGAATCCCAGTCCCAACTGGAATGTAACTGCTTGATTAAAATACTGAGGACTGTCGTGTAATGTGAAATGGTAATTTAAGGTCCCCCCATAAACTCTGTCCTTCCATTAGGGTTTTAACTAATCAGGTACATTTACATAATGCACAACACTCCTGTTATACTAATCATACACATAAAAAAGATTTGTCTTTATTCAATTATTATTATTAAAACAGCGCTCTCATTATTAATACAGCCCTCAGGCCCTACTGTATGGCCATTCTGTTGTGTAGTAGTGTATTTTAAGTTCCCTCATTCTTCATTGGATTTTCATTTTGGAATAACAGGCATATTGATTATGTTGATAGATTGATGATTGATTGATAAACTGATATTGACTCTTCTCTACACTCAGATTAGACTATTAGTAAATATCAGGGGAGCTAGCAGGACTAATGATTTTCTTCTGATTTGAATCCCCTCACCAAGACCTCCTAGTCATGGGGCTCTGTGTATTTGTCCATTCCAATACGTCAATAAAAGGGTCAGCAAAGTTGATATATATTAAGGTATATTAAGCGATATTGATAAGTCATTAATATTTTCTTGAGACTATTCCTAAAACATCCAACAGAGACGTCAGAATTAATTAGTTCCTCTGTGACTCAGTTGCTAGAGCATGGCGCTAGCAAAGCTAAGGTTGTGGGTTTCACTCCTGCTTTGACCATTTACACAAAATGTACACCGTCCTGTCACTTTGGATAAAAGTGTCTGTTAAATGACGCGTTGTTTTTACCTCAGAGTGTTTAGTTTTTTCATTCGTTTTTTTTTTTTTTTTCCATCATATTGTTCCACTAGGTCAGTTGGAATAGCATTCCCCTTACCAACCTGTGTCAGAGTGCCGTTCCATCTCTTTGTTTAATCACCTCGCTGATGTTTGTCAAAGGCAAGGTCAGAGATCATCTGTTCTGGGTCAGTCCACTCAATATCCGCCTTCCCTTGCATTCCACCGTGTCAAGCTGTGATTTTCCAAGCAAGTGTCAAGGTGGGAGGTTTACCTCTCCAAATCCCCCTTGTGTACAGGCCTCGGCCTGGGCTAATATCTTGTAAAATCCCACTCTTCCTGGGCTCAGGAGGCTGGGAGTGAGGGATGGAGGGATTGACAGATGAGCGGAGGTATATATTTGCTCTGTCAGGCGAGAAGGTCAATGGGGGTCATGCTTACTTCTGTAGAAATAGTTGTTATAGTGCTGTAGTAAAGCAGCACAGTGCTGCATTATTTGTCTTTAAGAGTGGATATCAGAGAAAGCCCTCTCCTTGCTTTCCTCTCCCCAGGCCAAGACGCTTAAGCTAAGGCTCTTATGGTTGTCATGACCCCTTAAGAATTTGGAGGTCTGATCGAACTTAAGTATGAGTAATCCTTGAACTTTTTTTATCCAATTAGTTTAGTGAAGTTAATCCTTAACTTTTAAATGTATGTTACAGTAAGTTACAGAGTACAGTGAAATAGTCTCATACCTTTATTCTGTTCATGTACAGTATGTGTGCTGACCATTCAAGAGTAGGTACAAAGTTTGCACTGATGCATATGTAGCAAGTGTCGCTGCCTTCATATCTTTAAATATATTGTCTTTAGAATCATTATGTGACCCAGATGTGTGTGTGTGTGTGTGTGTGTGTGTGTGTGCGCATGTGTGCGCATGTGTGCGTGTGTGTGTGTGTGCGTGCGTGCGTGTGTGTGTGTGAGAGAGAAAGACAGATAAAGATCAATTCTTGTCATTCTCTTAAATAATTAAAAATCCACCACCCCTCGCAATAACAGTCAACACTGACGCTCCAATTACCAGCATCCCAGCTCCTCACAATGAGACAATTACTAATGGGGAACTGTCAGCATGTTGTGTCATGATGAGATAATAATGCCAAAGGCTCACCAGGGAAGATGCAGAGACAGGAATCAGACCCTGACTCAACCCCTTCACTCATGCTCTCTTTCTCTCCCTCTCTCTCTCTCTCTCTCTCTCTCTCTCTCTCTCCCTCTCTCTCTCTCTCTCTCTCTCTATTTCTCGCTCTCTCTCCCTCTTCCTCTCTCTCTCCCTCTCTCTCTCTCTCTCTCTCTCTCTCTCTCTCTCTCTCTCTATTTCTCGCTCTCTCTCCCTCTTCCTCTCTCTCTCTCTCTCTCTCTCTCTCTCTCTCTCTCTCTCTCTCTCTTTCTCTCTTTCCCTCTCGCTTCTCATTTAACTCTAAACGAGCAGGCTCTCCATGTGTGACAGTCAAACCGATTCATTAGCACATTTCCACAATTACTGGGGTAATTAATGGTGAATTTACAGGGGAGGGTGTGAATGTGGCTACTGAGTATGACATGCAAAGGGTTGAATGTGCCGTATTCTATCACCCCTCATGCTATCTGCTGTTTGTTTGACTGGCAAGGACATTTCTATATTCATATCTATATTTATATGGTGTGCTCCTGTTGTCCTTGCATGTGTTGATATGTTGGTTTCTATCTCCATGACTACATTGGATTATGCTCTCTATGGATCTACTGTGCTCAATGCAGCATGAATGAATTCATGATATGTTCTTTGGACCCACTTTGCACCTCAAGTCTCACCATTCACATTCATAACAAATCACAGCATTCTACTGTCAACTATCACAGCCTATATGCCTGTACAATTTATATTGCATTACAGACCATGATTCATAGACAGGGTTGGTGAACGTTTTTATACAAGAAAAAAGGCATCTGAAAATGGAAGGTGATTGAGTGACTGCAGGCTGATCGAAGGTTAGTTAGTTTGTTTCCTGCCTTATGGTTAAGGTTTGGATTACTGGAAACGTATGTCTGCACAGACAAACTCCAGAGCCGCCAGTCTGCAATTGGAAACATTTCCCTTTAGATCACATTTCTCTTTTGTAATTTTTAGCTGAAATAATCCACAGTTCTCTCCCCATTCAGGTGATGGGTAAACAAAGCCTGAGTGGTTAGTATTTACCAGGCTTGGCACACGTTCTACGCTGGCACAGAGACGGGATCTGCATCCCCTGGTGGCTTGGAATTAAACAGCCACATGGGGAGAGGGAAACATGGTCATATAGACAGTGACTCAACTTGAATTCTAGAATGTACAGTGAGAGATGTGTGGCTCAAACCTTGAACAATGGATATTAATGGTGACTGTGTTGGATAAGACATTGTGAATTAAGAAATACATCATATTTAAAGAGAATTGTTCCAGCGTTTTCATTCTTAAATTGCCCATGCCAATTTTTTGCTGGTTTTAATCCATATGATTCCCAGAGCTCTTGAAATTGATGTAATAGCATTAACTACCTGCTTTTCTTTTCCACTCTATCCTAATTTGATCCAGTGACCCAATCACTGTGGATTTAATTCATTGTTCATGTTGTTCACGCAATACGCCAATACAGTATGATGGAGGTAACTGCACAGCTTAATTGAAAGTAGACAGGGGAAGCAATGAGCTTTCAACAGGGTCAATAACCTGATCAGATGATTCCATTGTTCATTATTGGAGGGGGATTACGCTGTGCTGGCTCCAACCCCCTTGAAAGTGTGTGTGGTGAGGGGGGAGATAAATTATGAATAGGACATCCATAAAACATGTACTTATTTATGGAGATTAGAGGATATTAAAGACATTTTTAATTAAATACAGCTGATCCAAGGTTTTTTTTGGCTGAAATCCCTGTAGCTCGTCAGTTCTAAACCTCCCCTCTGTTCTTCAAATGAAAGGGATAGAAAGCGGTGAATCATGGGTATGATAAGGCCACATCTATTGAGTTTCAGATTCAAAAGGTGTTCAGCTGACCCCAACATGAGCACTCACAGCTCACCTCTCTTTATGGTTCCTGATTCTTGTCTGTTTTCATGTGTTTGTTTGTACGTGTGCATGCCTGTGTGTTTTGTGTGTCCCTGTACAAAGCCAAAGGTAGCCGGCACTGTGTACTTGAAAGGCCAAGTGAGGTCAAAGCTGAGGTTAGCGACTTTACAGCTAATGCTAGCAAACAGATCTGTAAATGTAGAGTGCAGTACTAGCCTTAGGGCAGTGACTCACTGTAACCCTGATGGTAATGTGGCAAAGGCGGAGGAATACTGTAGATAATTCCTTGGGTCAATGCAGGGTCAATGGGGGATGTCACAGTCGGCCATGTTTCAGCTGTGACAGCTGTATCAGTGGGTTTGGGAACAAGAGGGCATGGGTTCGATAATGAGGGTGTTATTTTGACCTCACTGCCCTGTTGGTTTTTCCAGCCAACTCCTTTTTTCTTTTTTTGAAACAAGAAACCTGCTTTGTTTTCATGGAGGAATTTCTCAGTTGTATAGTTGTTGATGACTGAGTACTCTACGTATGTCTTTGTTCTCAGAGCTACCAAACAAATACATAAAATGTAATCATGTCATGTCATAAAATGTAAATGTCAAATTGTAGCACTATTGTATTGATCTAAAGTGACACAGAAGCCGTAAGTACTACCAACATGAAAATATGAGAGAATTATAATGTATATACTGTATTTTTTTTTTTTCATTATAAGAGGGGAATCAACTCATATTTTAGGTACGAGATTATTCTCCTCTAAAAATATGTTGTTATTTTTTTTTAAACATTTATAAGAAAATCCCCAGGGGTTGCATGGTTGACCATCCCTCTGTTGTTCAAACCGTTTTTTCATGGCTGTATACCACTTTTTCATGATCCAATGTTGTCAGAGGTCTCAAATATTGAGAGGATGTTTTTTACACCTCCTGTGGTGATGGACTGCAATCTTATAAGAATTATGTACATTTTCAAGAATTTATGCCACTTCAATTCAAATTCAAGGTGAAGAGTTACATGGTCTTTGGTAGGTAGTTGATCAACCTTTTTGATCAACCTATTTTCATGACATAGCACATTCCTTTTTACAATACATAAATGTGATTCTGAAACAATTTCCTTAAAAATCAACATAAAAAAATAAAATAAAAAATAGGGCATCCATGACTATAACCCTAACCTTCTACCTAAGGATTCTACGGAACCAAATGTGGGTTGTGAGCATATTTAGAAATACACTACTATTTAATTTAACTAGTTATTTCACACAAACTATCATATGTACACCTGAATAACACATCCTGAAGCAGAACGGGGTAGCATTAAGAGATAATAATGTAAAGAGAAGCTGTATTAGATGGATCTGTGGGTGGAGTATATGTCATGGAAAACAAATATTTACTGTTTGGATTATTTAGAGGTATGGCTTTGTTATTATAAACAATATATCAGCAGTAGTAATAACGATGACACAGTTTAAGCAGAATCTTGGAGCATTAACATTTTTGACTTTAGGTTGAGATGAATATGCCTAACCCTAACCCTAGTTTGGATAGAGCTAGAGGTCTGACAAACTCATAAGGCGGATGTTGCTCTGTCAATAAGGTGACAGTTTGAGTGAAACCCATGGTTGTTGCTTATCCTGTTCTTGATAGACAAAATCAACCACAATTGTTCTGACTTTTAATGGAAGAATAGCTAACCTCTGGTCTTCTGATAAATGTTTTTGAAATTCTACAGTGAATATGTGTCTCATTTACTTTTTACAGTAGAGGATGGTGTACAGTTTCATGTAGTGAAGGTTTGAGGAGTGTCAGTTTCATCATTCCCTTTTGAAGTTGGATAACTCCTCTAGAAATGGTATTCCTGAAGGGCATGAATGGAAGCATACTAAACTTGCCTGTAAATTCTCAACCCTAAATACGTCAAACCTCTTCTTAGAGTATTTCATCTTAGCTGTATCTCTGATATATTATTGACCTCTACCTCTTCCCAAACTCCAAATCCAGCCAGAGCATGAAGGAAGTATACTAGACATGTCTGTAAATTTTCAACATTAAATACTACACTAAATACTATATCCTCTGTAGCTGTATCTCTGATATATAACAGACCTCTAGCTCTTTGCAAACTCCCAATCTAGCCAGAGAGCTATTATGCATGATCTTTCAATGGGAGATGAAAAACACTCACATAAATCTGACTGCTTTTTTTTAAATAACTGAATGGACACTTTTAATTTTTTATACATGTACAGTGTTTGACACTCTTTGTTGATTAACCAGATTAGTGGTGAATAAAGAGCTCTTACAAGTCAGTCTCTCTCTCTCTCTCTCTCTCTCTCTCTCTCTCTCTCTCCTTCTCTCTTTTTGTACCAGACAAGTCTTTAACTTTGGAATGTAATTGGATAAATGCAGTACCACTCCTGTGTGCAAGGATCCACATACAGTACATTGATCGAACAGCTTGATTTCCCAACTGCTTTCTAGGTGTGATTACTTTCTCTCTCCTCACCAGTCACTGATATTGTTAACCAACGGCACAGAATCACAGACTGTTTATCTCATCCGCAGGCATTGTAACATTGTAAGATTTATTGATAAACAGTGGCAACATATTACAGTCGTTGCTATATGTTTTATTAAATATTGATTATGTCACCAACATCTTGTGACCATTTGAATAGATGGGAGAGTTCTGAGCTTACAAAAAAATTGATACAATGGAACACTTTATACACTTGGATAACATTGGCTACGGCTTCAATGCATTGATGGAGCCCGTAGAAGAACCTAGAAGCTGTTGTAATGCCTTGGAGATTGAACTCTAAGACAGGTGCACAGTAGATCCATTCAGGCGGGGCCCTCTGAGTGGCAGAGAAAATGAAATCAGAAACACTCTCTGTAATGAAAAAGCTCCCAGCCAGCTGCTTCTGAGGGACTCGCCACACAGTTCCACCAATCCCAGCGGGTGTAGCTCCCGCGGAAAACAGCACTTTGTTTCGCTTCTCAGGTATTTGTAAAATCAACCTATCAATCACACCACTTCAATCACACTATATACCGCTAGCCAGCCCTGAAGTGGATAAACTCACTCACACACTTCCCCCACTAATACACACACACACACACACACACACACACACACACACACACACACACACACATAAGAGGGGACACATTTCATCATTATTGTTCACTACAGACACATTTCATCATTATTGTTCACTACAGACACATTTCATCATTACCGTTCGCTACAGTTGCTGTAGGTCGACACAGCAGTGGGAGGAGTGGTGGTGACAGTCCCATTGACACACAAACAAACACACACACAAACACACTCACACACACACACACACACACACACACACACACACACACACACACACACACACACACACACACACACACACACACACACACACACACACACACCCACTCACAACCATAATCTCATCATTTCCCTGGATGGAGCTACCCTGACTCCCTGCTGTGCCCCATATTCAGAACAACCCCACAAGCCCCCAAATGTGTAGTCCTCCAAATGAGACATACCTGATCTCAAAACGCTGCTAGGTGCTTTGGTGGAACTTTTCAATAACGGCAGTGTTAGAGCGGTGATATGCAGAGGCCTTGCGGTTAGTGTTCCACCACCCCCCTCATGTGGGGCCTGGATAAGGAATGAAAGGCAGCCCTTTGAGCTGCTAGAGGGGTGTGGGGGCGGGTGGAGGGTGGAGGGAGCCACCATCTATCGCTCATGAGTCACACTCTTTTATGAATGTCTGTGGGGTGAATTGTGTGAGAAGATGACTGTTGTGTGGTCCCACATCTCCTCCCTGGTGGTTCAGTCCTCCTGGCTGAAGCTGACAGCCTGTCTTTGACAACTGTCCCCCACTCGTCTCCTCTCCTTCTGTCATCTACTCTCAAGCCTTCCTGTCATGCCTTTGAATGTTTTTTTTTTACATTACTCTGGGTCCGCCTCAACAACCTCAATAACCCCCACCACCCCAACAATCCTCCCCCCCCCCCCCCCTCTCCTCTTCTGTCGTCCCTTGACCCTTCCGACCCCCCCTCAGATTTCCTCATGTCCTCAACCCCCCCCTACCCTCATCATCAACCCCTTTGACCTCTAGATTAGATTTCTCTCCCCTGGGGGGATTAAATTGGGGGGGAAA
Source organism: Argentina silus (assembly GCF_951799395.1). NCBI lineage: Eukaryota > Metazoa > Chordata > Actinopteri > Argentiniformes > Argentinidae > Argentina > Argentina silus. The sequence continues at coordinate 20,118,032 of NC_139665.1, read as the reverse complement.
CGTTTGATGGGTGTTCAGACAAGTGAAGCAGGTCACACATGCACACACACGCACACACAAACACACACACACACACACACACACACACACACACACACACACACACACACACACACACACACACACACACACACACACACACACTCACTGGGCTCTATTTTCAACCAGCACAAAACGGATGGCAAGTTAAAAAGCATTGTATTGGCAATTTCTGTCGACGGTGAAAATACCACAGCACTGAAACACTATCTCAACTGCACTCAGTTGGACGGAGGAACAGTAAAAGAGGCATGTTATGACAATGAACAGGTCAAGTGCCATGAGGGGTGCTGAAAAATGCTGTCCTTGAAAATAGCACACACCCCATAGCACCACCACCAGCACCCCTAGCCAGCACCCGCTTTTGCGCTAAGACTGTTTTTTACAGTGTTAAAATATAGCCCTCTCTCTCTCATTATCTCTCTCTCTCTCTTTCTCTCTCTCTCTCAGCCTGAAAGCCCGAATTATGAGTAAGTGCTTATCAAATAGATGAGCATTGAACACATGATGAAACCCAATGTAATTCTGTCTGTGTTGTCTCTGTCATTGATTGGGAGCTTTGGTTCTCTAACTGCTGCCTACTGTACATGGAGTATTTGTTCTTGCTGTAGATATCCTTCTGCATATCTGAACTCACAGCTTGAATTGCTGGTGTGTTAGAAACAAAAACATGAACAAGGAATGTGGATTCCTGCCACTCTGTGTATACTTGCAAAGCATACATAAAACATAATGTATTACTGTAACAATGGTAGCTTTTCTATCATATAGACCTTGGTCAAGGCATCAATGCTGTCAATGTTGCATGACTTAACGTCTATGTGACTCAATTGTTATTTGTTGATCAATGTTTTCTTTTGTGGTTTTTTTTTATTTTATTTTTTTACATGGAACAGAATAAGGAATGGTATCAAACACACGTTCCATTCCATTCCATAAATTACAATGAAAATGTCCTCCGATTTCTACCCCCACAAGCCTCCCCTGATATACAGATCATGTTATCTTTTCTATGTCGACGTTACTAGAACATTGTATTGAGGTTGTTCCTGTGCCACAGTCAGTATGATGCCAATCCACTGATTAAAGTCAATGCCTGTCTGCTTAACTGGTTGGAACTCAGTGATTTCAATTGAAAAAATGTGTTTGAAACATTTTATTGATGCACATCGTTACAATACAAGCTTACAGTATATGGGATTGAAGGTCATTGCACATCTGTGACCTGTGTGTGTGCGCGTGGATTTGTTCTGTACACTAAGGGATGGTTTTCTGAACACAGATTAAGCCTAATATGAGACTAAAAAGCACCTTAAAAGGAGATTTCCCATTGACTGTGTGATTTAGTCCAGGACTAGGTTTAATCCATGTCCAGGAAATTATAGCCTATAATGCCTATTTGGGATTTACAATATTTAGCTTTACATCATATTCATACAATGATGGATCACTGGACTTAATCCTTAAACCCACTTTAACTGACTGGTAAAATCTATTCCCATCTAATGAATTAATGCCTAGCCTGTTACCCTTAAACCCTGAATGTGATTTTACACTACTCTGGTTTAGTAATGCATTCTAATCTTTACACTAAAAGACCACCTCAAACTTGGCCTGTGATAAATGCCGATCAGCTCATTGCGTAATCCTGCAATGTACTCTCTAAATGGGCTCAGATTGATATCCAAATGTTCTAAATTGATAGTCAGCTGCTGCAATGCCAAGTTAAGCGCTTTTCAAGAACATTGAATCATCTCCCATCCCGTCCTATTCTGAATGCCTTAGTGAATGCCCCCAAAATCACATTTATGATTCCCATATGGATTCACTGAGCCTCTCTAAATTGTTTTTGCTCTTCTTCCACTCTCTCTTGCTCTCCCTCTCTCTCTCTCTCTCCCTCTTTCTCTCTCTTTTTCTCTCTCTCTTCCCGTCGGTCTACCTCTTCTCTCCCCCTCTCCTCTGTATCTGCTGAAAACCCAGAATGCAAAAAAACAAACATCTCCTACTCGCAAGATAACCTTTCTTTTTTTTTTCTCTCTTATTGCCTAATTTTCATCCCTCAATAGCTTGTTGAATACATCAGGGTTGGAAAACAAGCTCTCTGAATAATAGCTGCTTGCATCACTTGAGGCAGGCTATAGATTTAAGACTTAACCCCTTGCTGCACTTCTCCAGGAGCTATCTAACAGCTGTGTAGCTGTAAAGTGGTACCATATTGCTTGTCAAGTAGCGGCCATTTAAAAATGAACCGACTCTGTGTAAGCCTAGCCCAGTGTACAGATCCCTCTTAGAGAATAAAATGACAGGTAGGAAAGAGGGCAACAGATGAAAGTGCAGAGGCAGCAGCAACAGCCAACAGCCTCATTTCATCTTCTGAAGTCTGTTTGATTAGAGGCGTGTCAGGGACGCGTCTCCCTAATGGTATTCAAGCCCGCCGTGTCTCACTTTGATGATGCGTGCGATGGGAAACAGAGGGGGATTCAATCACGGGGCACCCCCCGCTTTCACACTTGCGCGCACATAGAAACACACGCAAACACACACACACACACACACACACACACACACACACACACACATTTTAGTTGCTCTTTCATTCTTCACAACATACGTCATTGTGAGGACAAGCCAGACTTGTTTGTGAGTATTCTCTCTCTCTCTCTCTCTCTCTCTCTCTCTCTCTCACTCTCTCTCTCTTTCTCTGTCTCTCTCTCTCTCCCTTTTACACCCACATACCCTACCAAACACCCAAGCTTTGTCCCCCACAACACACACACACACAGACACTCAAAAAGTCTCTCTCTCTCTCTCAAATAAACAGACACACACAGTGAGCAGAAAGCCTCTTAATCAATGTGAGCCACTCTGTCACCGTGGAAACTAAGCTGCTAGTGGCTCTAGGATATTATCGTAGGTTTGACACGGGAGTGTGTTGTGCTACATACTGTAGGGTTTCATGGAATTGTGTATCACATCTTACATGAAGTATGTGTAGCATGTGTGACATGGGCTGTATGTATCGTGTGGCACAGAGTGGTCTTTTTACCAATTGTAGGGTATAATGGAGTCGTGGAGGGACAAAGGATTCACAGATGAGTTGTGAGTCAGATTCAATTAGCCTCTCAGTCCATAGAATGGCAAATGATCGGGGCAGATAATGTTGAGTTATAAGTGTTGAACAGTATATGCATCTCTCTCTCTCTCTCTCTCTGTCTCTCTCTCTCTACATGCTGCCCTTCATGTGTGGCGGTGACTCGGGTCACCCATGCCATAAATCCCTGGCAGGGGGAACGTCAGACAGTGACATTCATCAATGTAATTAGCGTTCTGCACACAAGCCTACAGCCAGGACATGGATCCCTGCTTTCTGACAGGCCATCTAAAGGCAGGTCTACCTCCCTCACCCTCTCTCCCTCCCTCTCCCTCCTTCCCTCTCTCTCTCTCTCTCTCTCTCTCTCTCTCTCTCTCTCTCTCTCTCTCTCTCTCTCTCTCACACTCTCTCTCTCTCTCGGTCAGGAAGTCATAACCAGGGGAAGAGGGGGGGGGGGGGACAGCCTTCAATTGGCCATTTAAATTGCTCTTCAGGGGTAAACGTTTTTCAGCTGGGCAAGAATTGTGTGAGTGTGTGGGTGCAAAGGCGGTGTCGGGTAGAGAGCAAAAGTGAAGGTAAGACTGGAGTGTGGTGTGTTTATTCGCCATTCTGCTACCGTGGTGCAGTAATTACAGGCATATAGGCCTCACGAGTGGGTAGAAAAGGCAGTCATTGAAGAACACCGTGGAACTGTCGAAACTAAAGGAATAGAGAGGTTAGAGAAGATGACTTGATGGTGATTGTTCAGAAGACAATGGAGCATTTTGAATCCATCAGTGTTGATTGATACATTGATAGGATGGCTGGGATCCTTAGATTGTGTGTTCTGCAGGTAGTATAAAACATGAATGTTTTCCACTGGTCACAACACAGAGAAAAACACTTACATAGGGAGCTCAAATGTTTGACCAAGATAGATGACGAGAGATTGGTACAAAGAAGAATAGAATACAAAACAAAATAGAACAAGCAGAGTTTCATCCTGGCATAAAACCTTGAAGCTCTCACTTCACAAGCCTCTCTCACAGAGCCTGATAATGAGAGCCCATATTCATTCTTTCTTTCATCCCTCTATCCCTCTTGCCCTCCCCACCCCATCCTGTCTTCCCAGTGTAGGATGCTTGATTACAGGGTCTTACCTGCCGAGAGCAGGCTTCTTATCCTGCTCTCCAGTGAGTGAGTGTGCCTTGTTGACTGCTGGGAGGGTGACCCCGGAAGGTCGAATTCCAAGTAGAAACAGGACGGGTTCATTATTCAGAACTTTCTACCAAAGCTGTTGATGAAGAGGCTGACCTTTCCTTGCTCCTCATCCTCAGGTGCACAAGGAAGGTTCTTCTCTGGAGATTTGGGAAATAGATTGAGCCATCCTTATCCTTATGGTTTGTTCATGTGTATTCATATGGTGTGTTGTGGAGTTATGGGGATCTGTCCACATTTGCAGAATATATTTTGGGCTATATTGCAACTGGTGTAAAAAACAGTCTTAGCACAAACATGGGCACTGGCGGTGGCGCTAGGAGGTGTGATTTAAATATTATTGCTATTTTGAAGGCCAGAATTTTTCATCACAACAGATGCCACTGGACCTGCTCATTCTCATGAACACGCCTCTATTACCGTTACTCCACCCACCTGACCTCAGATGAGACAGCACTTGCGTCCGTTTTGCGCCGGCTGAAAATAGAGGCCTCTATGTGTTTAAACACATTTTTTGTTGCTTTCAAGTTCAAGCAATGTCCTGATATAATTCCTGAGCAATAACATTATGACCTGTGTTCAATAAACCCAAGATTTATCAATAAGCAGGTAGTGGTGAGAAAAGTGGTACAAGTATGTTTGTGCATATGTGTACTGTATCTATTTTATTTTATTGTATTTAAATTGTTTTACATACTGTGATTATCAATATAAAGGTATATCCATGTAAGAGCTCTAAATTTTCTCAGGGCACAAAATTAAGTTCCCCTGCTTTTCCCTCATGACTTTAATATTGATTGACATATTGACTATACATGACACACCCATGTCACATATTCATTTACAATGCACATATCTGCTATGAATGAGTTATGATGATGGTTGAAGTAATCAATACACATTATAGCATTAGTTATGCTGTCATTATGGGAATACAAATGGTGATCTATGTCAAAGGAGATTACCAAGATTACAGTGACAGTGCCATCTGCAGGCTATTTGACCTGATCAATATGGTGGAATTTGGCATGCATTCAACCAGGCACACAATCACATTGAAACATGGTCTGTGGTTATTATTATCCTACAGTTTGAACATTTGGAATTGCATAATAGTGAGGTTTATCTTTGTGAGGGGTGACAATATGAAAGCTACAGCACCCAGACTCAGTGTGGTTGACTTTGTGCTATGTGACAATGTCACTAGTCCATGTTTCTTCCTGGGAGGAATTTGTGTTAAGTCAAGCTCTCCACTAATTCTGTCATTCCAGGCGATTGAGCCAGCAGCAGCGCTCCGGGGATTACTCCCAGTGTTCGATCGCTGTGTGGGCGGAAAAACAGGTAATCAGCATGTGTAGAGCATGGCTTGTGGATTCTCAAACACACTTGGAAAAACTAATGCCCGGGAATGATACATATAGAGTGATATTAGGATAGACAAATGTGTTTTATATATTGTACTATGAGAGGGGCTTTGAGTGTGACAGTGCTCAACATTCATATGATGCTGTTTATTTCTTCACAGTTACTGGGACCCAGCGCTTGTTTCTCCCTTTGAGACTCTGTTATAGGAGATGTGCATGACGTTATGTAGGAAATGTGCATGACGTTATGTCTTTTTAGCCGATAGTTAGCTCAAATACTAGTACTAACTTTCAAGAGCAAAAGAGGGAGAGAGCATACAGACAGACAGGCAAACAGGACAGGCTTTGCCAAAGGGAAACATGGATAGATCATCTTCTTCATACCACATTGTGACAAGGAGATCCAGACAGAGCACATTGACATTTTCCAGGACTTTATATACATTGGGAGGACAAATCATTTGCATTTCATTTCAATAATATCTTGAAAGCTTTCCCTTTCCAAATTATGGCAAGGCACTCATAAATAATTAAATCATTACACTAATGACTTCAAATACTTCAAAATAACATTCAGCTTTTTTGTATTCACTTTATGAATAATTAGAATGGGAATACATTGCTTTCATTTATTTTTCAGAAGATTTTTGCCTTATAATACTTGTGACAGTTGATGGAGACTCGAAATAATGTTGCAATACATCAACACAAATACATGTATTGAGAGATTGGAGCTTGCCTTGAATTACAGAAGACACATGATTAGCAGTACAAAAGATAATGAGCAATATGACTTCAAAATAAGAATTTATGTTGTGACTTGGTAATTGGCCTACACACATGTATGCATGCACACGCGCACACACACACACACACACACACACACACACACACACACACACACACACACACACACACACACACACACACACACACACACACACACACACACAGGGGGACATCATGCAGAGTGGCCTGCTGATCTGGTCCTCAGAGGCTGCAGATGGAAGATGTGCATATTAATCATGCAGAGTGTTTCTTCCCTATGAACAGTTGGCCAGTTCTCTGGCTTGGAGCAGTATCAGCACACTGTTTCTCCCTGAATAATGACACATCTGAGACCCTGCCAAGTTATAGCCTAACCAGAGAGAGAGAGAGATGGGGGGGGGGGGGGGGGGGGGGGGGGGCGGGGGTCGATCTCCAGCCGAGGCATACCAAAAACTCTGGGAAAATGGGAGCTGATGCCTGTCTTCTTGGCACTAAACTTTAAGGAGATGGCTTGAGGGTAAGGAGGGAAGACCCTGCGACATACTAGGGTCCCAGAAACAGCTCTTGCCCTTTGAGCCAATGTGGTTGGGGTAGTGGTTGTGATTTTGGCCTGGGGTCAGTAGTGCTCAACAGATCCTACTGCCAAACCCTCACTGCCCCACACTGAGAGACTCCCACAGAGAGAGAGAGCCCGGCTCTCTGGCTGCCTCTACCTGGCAAGAGTACATTGGCATTGGGGGAGGGAGGCAGGTTGGAGGCCTGGATGGACTCTGGTGCACCATCTTGTCCATCTGCTGTTACAAAGCCAGTATTACTGCAATAGAATACCAATGCAAACTCCCTGTATTTGGACCATTCCTGTTTGGAATTGTCATACTGACTGTTTGGAGGCAGGTTCACAAATACACAGAGGAATTGGGGAACTGTGTTGTTTCTGTGGTATGGTTCCAAAAATGAAACTGTACTCTAGGTGCTGCTCATGGCATCGCTGACTGTCTTTGTCATCTACACACACACACACACACACACACATGCACACACACACACACACACACACACACGCACACACGCACGCACACACGCACACGCACACGCACACGCACACACACGCACACACACACACACACACACCTTGGACACACTTTATTTCAGTGCTTCCTCAAGTGTAATATCTCTACACTTTTGTCTTTGGATGTATCAGTCTTTGAAGCCTGAAAGTTTCTTTTTTTACGTACATGTTCAGCCTGCAGCACATACCTGACTCTCTGGTAACAAATCAGCCCCCTCTCTCTCTCTCTATCTCTCTCTCTCTCTGTCTGTCTCTCTCTCTCTCTCTCTCTCACAGACACACACCCCTACCTCTTCCCTTCCCTTCCCTTCCCTTCCCTTCCCTTCACCAAAAATCACATTTCCTTTCCCCTTGCCTTTTCATCCACCCACAACATGGTTCCTGCAAAATGCACAGTGACTGTTACCAGGTTGACATTGGGCTCCGGTGGGAGCTGAAGCATTCTTGACATGCTTGGAGCACTCCAGGCTTTTCACAGGGATTGACAGGGACTGTGAGCTGGAGAGAGTGGAGATGACAGCTAAGCAGGATGAAAGCTGTTGAGGCTGCAAAGAGGCTGCTGCTACCTGTCCACTGTGTGCCAGTAGGACTACAGTGCAGAAGTCTCCCACGTCAGAAGTCTCCCACGTCAAAAGTCTCCCACGTCAGAAGTCTCCCACGTCAGAAGTCTCCCACGTCAGAAGTCTCCCACTTCAAAAGTCTCCCACGTCAGAAGTCTCCCACGTCAAAAGTCTCCCACGTCAGAAGTCTCCCACGTCAGAAGTCTCCCACGTCAACGTTGTCTATGACCTTAGAAAGCTGGATTCGAGGCAGAAGACTACTTCAAAGGGTGTCAAATGTGGGAATGTGGAGTAAACCACATGTTTTTATCTCTTATCTTAATTAAGATATGGAGCACCCCTAATTTCAGTGTCACCTTTTATGCAGTGCTAATCATTCTAATGAACCAGTTTCAGTGTGCTTCCATGGAATCCCCCGCCCCTTTAATGATTGATTATTCATTTAAAAAAACCCTGAGCAGTGTGCTCATCATTCATCACTTGAAAGTAAAATACAGTGAGATAACTAGAACATTTTATACTGATTATTAGGGTTAGTTTTTCATTTGGTTAGGAAGTTCACATTACATCAGTATTATACTTTTCAAGTGTATTTACCTAAATAAGCAACATTTTAAAAACTATTATTTTCAACTGTGGATGGTCTGATGATGACCGTCAATAGTCAATGTTATGAAAACTTTAATTTTCAACCAATGGACAATCATGTACAGTAGCAACATTAGATGATCAAATAACATCCATACAGTAAGTCAACGTTCAAAAATAACCATTGCGTTACAACTTCTAATAAACTGTTTATTCCAGCCAACATTTGACTGAACAACAACCATCAAATAA
>NC_139665.1:20059104-20106604 GCF_951799395.1 Argentina silus | reverse complement strand
ACACTACACAAGGTTGGGAGACAGCAGCCTGCAGACACAACAGCACGCTGCATCTCTCTTTTAAAGACTAGTCAACGTAACCTATTCCTCTTTCTGAGGATCCCAGTGAAATACTGGAACACTCCCATTTATAGACTTTCTAGAGTGTTCTTTTCCCCCCAAATCACCGAATGCAGTACAGACATCCTTCTAGCTGCATACGACCATGAAGAGCTAGACATGCCCTATTCTCCCCTTAACATGTGTTTCCCCCTCTAAGAGCTCAGACTGTTTTGACACAGCTTACTCGGCGCCTTGGTCGCCTTACCCGCGGTGGATCTCAGACAGGAGGGATGTAATCTGTCTGTCAGGGTTCTGCCGAGTCACTGAGCACAGGGATAACACTTATCTGAGGGGATGGCTGAGAGGGCGATGTGGAGTCATGTTTGGTGAGTCAGTGGTAGTGGAGAGTCTGGCCGATGGGGAGTCTATGGCATGGCAGGTTACTCAGAGAAGGAGGCTTCTAAATTCCTACGATTCCAGATTTCGACGGGCCAACAGAGAAATGAACTCTGAGGTAAAATGACGAGAATGCAATACATGCAGAGAATGCAATACATCACTAAAATGTATTGAGGAATTGTCAAATAAAGTGCTACAGTAACCCAGCACTCCTCGTAATATCCTGTAAGAGGTTGTCAGAGAACTGCGTTCATTTTATGTAAATAATGTTAAAAGGTCTGGTATCTAATACATTATAATCCAACCTCTGACATGTGAGGTTACACACTCTAATGCAATATACAAAAAAGACAGTATTAATAAAAGTGACTTTGACCATGTTTAGGGTACTTTTCTGTCACATTTCTGCCAACCATTTAAAGGATCTGGCACACTTTTGTCAAATGTTTGTGTTCTCTACACTCCTACAAACATTATAAGCCATCATTGGCCTTACTGCACCGATAATCTATTCAGGTATGGCCATTCAAAAGAAGTATGGTCTTTGCCCCAAAGCGATATTATCAGCCATTTTCAAAAACGGGTATGAGGAAATCTGTGATGGCCCTATAGCTAAAAATGTGCCTTAAAACCTGCCCTTGCTCTGTGTCAAATGTGTTACTTTTATCACAAAAGACGCAATTTCTTCAAAATGTAGCCTCTAGCTGCCCCACTACAATGTTAAATGGTCATATTGGGAGGAGAGAATAATATGAACCAGCATACTATAGTCTGTTAATGTTTTTATATTGCTAAAAAGCAGAAATGGAAGCAATTGTTAGTGCAGGAAAATGGAACACTCTTAATTTCCCTGGTCAGGCTATGACAACTACATGGAAATGAATGGACATGAATTGTATTCTGGATTCCTTAGATTATTTACTTGCTCATTGCTTGTCGGCTGAATTGCTGCTTGCTCATTGCAAAGTAGGCATGCATGTTAAATTCCTCTTAAGGGACCACTGTGGCAAAGTGGAGGTTATTGCTGATGCTCGTTTGATGATACGACGTACAAGATCAAGCCCAAACCACATGAATGTTTGATGGATTAGTGTTTTACATTCTTACATGTGTCCAATGGGACGGTAGGAATGTCAGATTGACAGATTAAATCTAATCAGTATTTCGCCCGTAAAATGATAATGTCAGCACTCTGTGTCTTAGCAAACATGAAGTTAAGTGTATTAGGTGGCATTTATAGAACTGTGGCTGTTCTTACCACCCAGGGGAATGAGGTATTTTTCTCAAGCAGTTCTAACACTGTACACATGCTCTCACATCTCTCTCTCTCTCTCTCTAGCAGGACTGGGGCTCTGTATTCTGGAGGTAAAGGTGTGTGGAACCTGTATTTCCTGAGCATCTGGAGGAGTTTGTGTGTGTGTTTGTGTGTGTGTGTGTGTGTGTGTGTGTGTGTGTGTGTGTGTGTGTGTGTGTGTGTGTGCATTTGCGTTTGTGTGTGTATGTCCTGCCTCCACACACCTCACTCTTCCCTCTGGGAGCGATTTGAGCAGTGGATTAGTGTCCAGTAAAAACAGACGGAGACAGAGGCCTTCAGCAGTGCTAGACGTGCTCTGTAGCGCCAGCAAAGTCTTCCAGAGTGTCCCGGGGATCTGGACACATACTTACTGATCACCTGTAGGACAGGGTTTAACTCTATGTTGACATGGGGACTGAGAGTAAGGATTTGGAACTCTCCAAATATCTAAGGTATACTGCCTTAGTGGGACTAATAAAAACAGCTACTGATTGTTACTGCATTTTAACTATAATATGTAACGAATGAAAACAAGTAGTATACAAAGAATACAGGCTATACTGATCACACATGCTCTGACATTTATCTTGGCGAACACTTCTACATAAACCCAAGGTCATTGTTCTATGTACAACCCAGTTCAACGCTTTTCTAAGTAAATAAGGTACCTGAATTGTAATGGTGCTATGAGCCTGTGTCCGGTTTTCATGGCCTGTAGTCTATGAGCAGGGTCTTCAATAATTGATCTGCACCATGGCAACGGTGGGAGTGATTATTGACCATCTTTTCCTAATGGGCCGTATCAGCCTTTTGTAGTCCACCATTGGATATAGACCAAGAGTTTGTCGAACCCCTACTCATCATCCTCCCTTAAGCTCAGCCAACTGTACAGTACCGCATAGGTACAACAATCAAAAAAGAAGCTAGTTCCGAAAGAGAAAAAAACAAGGTGAAAGTCAACTGATCCTGTAGGCATCGGTTTCCAATTTGCCACTGGCAGCACTTTTGGGCGGGATTTCTTTTTTCTTTCTTTTTTTTTTCTCACCTGGCACTGCTTTCGTGGTGAAATTCCCATTCATCATAATAACCAGTGTTGAGTGTCCATTTATCAAGCCCTGGAAGCCACTGCTACTCTACTCTGTTCAGCCGAGGGGAGCTATACCCTCTAATGGTTGTAATAAGACCCTGATGTAACGAGACAAATTAGACAACAAAAGAGAAGAAAACAAAATGGCTGACCAAAAGAAAAACAGCAGGTTATGTATCTCTGCATCCTATTCTGCTGTATCACAAATTGCTTCTGCTTCTCAGCAATGCATTCATAGATCTCAATCTTGATTCTCTGTTCATTTTCTATATTAAATATCCCACTTCTCTCTCTCTCTCTCTCTCTCTCTCTCTCTCTCTCTCTTTCTGTCTCTCTCTCTCTCTCTTTCTCTCTCTCTCTCTCTCTCTCTCTCTCTCTCCCTCTCTATTCCTTTCTGCAGAAGATAGTATATATTTAGACTCATACATTTCTGGTGAGGTTCTGACTTCGCCTCAACCACAGGGCTAATCTGTAACGCATGTCTCTTTGAGCTTTATGCAAACCCAAAACGGATTTGCCCAAAACATGATTATTACCCTTCACCCTGGAATGTATGCTTTGAAAAATGTACAAATCAGGTGCGATCCTCTCGCATTTAATCATACTGAAAGATGAAATGCTGGACCGGGCCTGGTTGTGCAAGTCAATCTGTGGGAATCTTTCCCATCCACATCCTATCTCTGAAGAGTAACAGGCGATGTCTTAATATTCGCTCTCGCTTGACAGAAACACAGATGGAGAGGGTCTGGGAGGAATTTGGGTTTGTGTTCAAGACATGAAGTGATTGAAGTGTTTGCATGAGCAGTTGTAAAGTGTGGTTCCTTCTGCACTGTATTAATACATGTGCAGTGTATGACTACAGATTGTTCACTTTTAATTGTTCACTCATCTATTCAGCAATGGGCGTTTACTTAAAATATCCAGTTATTATGCCACGTTCTATATTTCACCTATGTTTATAAACATTACATTATTGCGATACTCCATTTTAGGGCATGTATGTTATAAACTATAGAGATAGATTAGTGCCTTTATTATTTTACAAATATACAGTAGAGTGCATCTCACAAATGTGTACCATGATCTGTAAACCTGTAATATGTGAGCTGATCGGCTATCTAATCAACTCTGTTTGACCAAATACAGAGACATTGGTATGGATGATGCCATCATCTACCTGTTACACAGAGCTCACTCCCATTTAGATAAGGCTGGCAGCACTGTGAGGGTCATGTTCTTTGACTTCTCCAGTGCATTCAACACCATACAGTCCTTACTACTTGCGGATAAGCTGCTGAGGATGCAGGTGGACTCCCCCATTGTTCCCTGGATTATGAACTACCTGACCAACAGGCCACCGTTTTGTACGGCTGTAGATATGTGTGTCGGACTGGGTGGTGAGCAGCATTGGCGCCCCCCAGGGGACAGTTCTGGCTCCCTTCCTCTTCACCCTCTATACCTCGGACTTCAGGCACAACACAGATACTTGCCGTCTGCAGAAGTTCTCAGACGATTCTGCTATTGTGAGCCGGCTTTATTTCCTGAGGAGGCTCAGGTCCTTTGGTGTGTGCAGGACTCTGCTGAACATGTTCTACCAGTGCAGTGCTGTATGTGGTGGTATGCTGGGGGGGCAGAATCAAGGAAGGTGACACCAAGAGGCTGAACAAGCTTACCAGGAAAGCTGGTTCTGTCCTCGGTGTCACCCTGGACACTGTGGAGGAGGTGGCCAATAGGAGGATGAGGACCAAACTCCTGGCCATCATGGACCATCCCTCCCATCCCCTACATTCAGTCACTGTGGAAGAGCAGAGAAGCTCCTTTAGCAACAGACTACTACAACCACATCGCACTAAGGAGCGCTATAGGAGATCTTTTCTGCCTGCCGCAGAACTCGCTCGATCGGGGTGATCAGATCCGAGGGATGTTAAATCATACTGGGCTGTTCTTCTATTCTATTATTCTATTGTCACTTTATTTTGTTGTTGTTTGAGCTGCTGTAATGCCTTAATTTCCCCTCGGGGATCAATAAAGTACCTATCTATTTATCTATCTATACGAGATAGTCTGTAATTCGTGCAAGGAGGTAATCAAATTAAACGAGGCTGCAATCACAAACCATTCTCTCTCTCAATTTCATTTTAGCGATTATTTTGGAAGAAGGAAGAAAAGAAATGTGTGCACTTTCAGTAATTTCTATTCCTCCTCCACTTGCACTTATGCAAGTCTGGCTGAAGAAATATTTCCTCTGGAATGTGTCCTTGCCATTTCAGTGCTTTACGTCAGAGAACTTCTTGAAATCGAAATGTTCTTTTTTGCTGAGACTATGAAACTTTCTGAGTCAGACGAATGTTCTTCAGCTGGGTCTCACTCACACACTTCTTTGATTTAATTGAATAATTGATTGCTGATGATAATGCCGAGGGTCACACTGCTTCTAGGAACCTTGATGTGTTTTTAATGTGGGATTGAATATGTACATTTCGGGGCCTTAGATTGAGCGCTTGGTGGGGAAACATGGTGGGGAGACTAATCTTAAAACACTCCACCAGGCTGCCATCTCCCAGAGTGAGAGAGATTAGAGGCAGAGATCCACATATGCTCAAAGCCAAATATCTCTGATCTGTCAGTCTTTTTCCAAGCATGGTTTCTCCCTAATAAGGCATGTAAAACCTGAGGTTATGTATGTACAATTGCTATAGCTCAAAAGATAGTATGCTAACATGGGCCCCAATTAGTTTGGATGTGTTTGCTCAAAGCTTGATTCCTGGAGCTCTCTCCATGGTGCAGGGGTAACTACACCCCAGCCTTGGTCTCCATGGTGCAGGGGTAACTACACCCCAGCCTTGTGTGTAAAGAAGCACTGTAAACAATGTGCTGGTTGGCAAAACTTTAAATCCTTTAGTAACTAGTCTCAATTTTCTCTTAAGTTAACTCAACTTCTTGGATACATTGTTGAACATGAACATGACATGTGACAAATTAATTAGAAGCAAAGTAAATAGCATATATATAAATATATATAGTATATAAATAAAAAATAATTTAAAAAAAAAAATTATATATATATATATATATATATATATATATAGTTTTTTAGTTAGCCAACTAGACAAATAAGTTCCAGAAGAAACTTTGTGGGTTTGCAAAGTCTTATTTTGGTGTTAGAAAAGCTTTAAAGATGGTTCAGATGATACAGTAGATTTGCTGGGTAATTGAAAGAAAGTGTGATAGTCACTGAGAGGTACCTTTTCTGTGGTATTGACATACAACATCTACTGTATCATCACTCCCTCTATAGTCTACTGTGGGAAATTACTTTCACCCAATGCTTTTATATTTAATCTAAATCATACTTCTGGTTATGGTGTGTCAACTTACTGGTAATTCCTGCAGACAGTGCTAAAATGTCCACTTTCCTGTCCGAGCATTTCACACATTCCACAGATGCACGATACACCCTAGGGACACCGTTCTCAGGGACACCATTCTCCACGCATATTTCAGTTTTACTTTGGTGTTGTTTGGTATTTAGCAGTAGATATACGATACAATGTTAGCACAAAAACCCCATTATAACTATGAATATTTCCCATTCATTTCCGCCAGGTTTAAAATGGTATCTGCTCCCGGCGCTGCAAGAGGCCATAGTTACTCCCTCAGATCTCTCCCAGTGAAATTAAAGTAGACTGCTGTTTGCTGGCTGCCCGTGGTAGATACCTCTCTTAATGCGTGGCTATCTCTCCACACATGATGGGTATTTTTAGTACCCCTTATCTTTTTATGAAACATGAGGCGGGCCGCGGAGGCTTACGTTATGCACCTCGGATGTTTTGGCTTAGGATAATGCTGGCATGTGGACGGGGGGAGAAATAGAATTATAGACTCCCTCGCCGGATGGCTTTTGGCTGAGTCTATCCAGCAATTTCGGCTTCCAGAGTCTGTTAAAATGGCTGAGGGGAGGAATAGGGGGTGGGGGGGGGGTGTTGTCAGAGGGGAGAGGGAGGGATGGGGAGATGGGGTAGTCATCAGGAAGGGAGGGAGGGTGGGAGGAAGGGAGTGAGGGAGGAAGGGATAGACTGCTAGTCCATGCTTTGTTCTGCCAAGCTGGAGCCGAGCTGGAGCTGGAGCCGCGTCACTGTTCATTAATTTAAAGTTTGCCGCTTAATGGAATGCGTAACTTATACTGTATCGTTTCACAGCAAAAACGGTTACCGCTGCATGACTTTGCGCTGCTTCAGATATGAGGTCCATATGAGACACATAAGAGAGATCTAAGCACAGCTTGTACTGTATTTAATGCCCTCTGAAAAAAGTCAAAGAACTTTGGGCCTGAAACAATGAATAAAATGTACATTATGTAAGCATCGCTCAAAGGTAACATTATTTGGCCATACTTTCAATGTTACGTAAAACAAAGGCCAAATGGCTAAAAATGTAATTGTTTTAACTGTGTTATTTTGTGAAACTATGCTGGATTGGAGGCAGAAGCCAGTGTATGTGTGTGTGCGTGTGTGTGTGTGTGTGTGTGTGTGTGTGTGTGTGTGCGTGTGCACGTGTGTGTGTGTGTGTGTGTGTGTGTGTGTGTGTGTGTGTGTGTGTGTGTGTGTGTTTGTTTGTTTGATATAGGTAGAGAAAAAGAGAGTGCATTAAGATATTGGCTTTCCCTTTTTTTCAAACTAGGCCAGACTGCCCAAACGAATGGTAATTGCAGAAGATATCATTAGATTTAGACTTGTAATATATTGTGGAGCCACTGGATTATCAGAATGCTCTAGCTGCATAATATCTAGTGTTAACAGTGTCTCTCTCCTATCTTTATTAACTTAGCTGTCCAACAGGCATTTAAACAGTTAGCATTTGTGAGAAGGGGTGTTATGGTATTTCATAATGGCCCTCTCTCCTCTCATGCTGTTTCCCTGTACTAGAAATAAATTGCTCTCTCCTAGCTCCTGATTACCCGAACACTGGCTTTGATTCTGTAGGAGGACCTTGATGCTGTGTGTTGAGTGACTCCTCTTCTCCTTTTTTTCTCTACACACTCACCTGGTCAGGCAGGTGTGTGTAAGGGGGGATCGATACGGTACACGCTGCGAGGAGAGGGCGGAAAGTTCAGAACGGGAGCAGCTTAACAGCTCCACAAAGACCCAGATCTGGGGCTTGGTGGCAGGGGATCAATGCTGTAAAATGGGGCTGAATTAACAATGGTCCAGACTGGGGGAGGACAGAATGCTTTTGACCCAGTGTGTGTACAGATGACAGGCCTCGCTGTGTCTGAGAGATAACCACATGCCTGGAGGGTATTGGGGCAACTATGTACAATGGCGACCACAAGAAAACTCTGAAGTGACGACAATGCTGTTACCTTGAGGTGCTGTTGCCTGATGTCAAACACAATCTAACTTGTCCTATCGCACATTTCCCTTTCCTCTGCTTTTCTCCATTAGATGATCATTGGTGCTCATTAACAGCTGATCCACTGGACTTGCCTGTGGACTGAGCCTGGCAGGAAGCCTCCATAGGAAATCAATGTTGTTTTCATTCAACCAGAGTGGGGCAAGTCACTTCCTTTACATGCCTATCGTCGTACAGTGATTAACAAACCACATCTTGTGGAGGAGGGGGGGGGGGGGTGGGGGGGGGTGGGAGAGGGTGGCAGTGATGAGTGACATGATGGAGAGATAGATTTATTGTAAGGAAGGAGGGAGAGAGATGTAGAGAGAGAGAGGGAGAGGGGGGGGGGGGAGATATAGAGAGGGGGAGAGAAACAGTGAGAGATAGAGAGAGCAATTACCTGAAGTGAAGTATGTTAAATCACACCCATCATCTGCCTTCTCTTTTATTACCGGCGAGGGAATGAAGAATGATGATAAGTTTGCCAATATTCACAAACCCCGGTGGACGTCCTTGGAAGTGACAAATCGAGGGGTTAATTGCATCAGGGTTATGGCCATTTGGAGCGAACTGGGTGTTTTATTTGGAGGAAAAATCCATAAGGGGAGTTCATTCCTGCTCACTCTGCCCGCTGGTGGATCCGATGAGGGATTGTGTGCTCCTTAGGGAGGTTCTCCCAGCAGTCCCAGGCAGACTTGTATATGACTGTAATTAAAGCCAGACATGTCTGGACACCCAGAGGGCTTTCCTCATACCAGGGCGATAGTGACATTATTCCCAAGTAAATCGCATTGCAAGAGACTCATGAGCACGAAATGAGCTTTTCTAGTTACATGCACAGTTGGTAGCCATTCCACTTCCGACTCCAGTCAGTTGAATAACGCATTGGGATGTCTCCACAGGAAGGTATTCCAACAACCTGGTAAATAAATCGCGACATCTGTTTTGTTTACACTCCATATCCGTTTATACGCATGTGATAGTCCCACAGGGTGTTTAAAACGCCTATTTTTAAAGACACCAGGGTAAGATAGTCCACATCCAGGTCCGGGGGCTTTTTTGAATCTCTCCCTCTAAAACTCGACACCTCGAACACATGTATGAGTGAGTGGGGGGTGAGCCTTTGGCTGGGAGAGAAGAACCGGGCCTTGTCAGGGTTGTAAGGAGAGTTGGCATATGGAGAGAGGTAACAATAGGGGAGATTCTGGGCTGTGGATAGCACCACTGGTCTGTGGCTGTATCGTAGCCAGTATTCCCCTCTCTGCCATGCTGAGATTAGGGAAGCGAAGGAAGCCTTTATACCACTGACTCTCCCTGTGGCGAAAGTGTGGAGAGGGAGAGAGGGAGGCAAAGCAGAGGGAAGGAAGAAAGAGAGGGAAAGCTCTGCCTATAGCTCCAGCCGGGAGAGAGCCAGAGAGGGAGGGAGGTTAAAGGGACAGGAGAAAGAAAGAGTGAGGCGGAGAAGGAGAGACAGATCTCTATTGCTCCCTGCAGGGGAAGGACCGAGGGTGGGTATAAAGGAGGGGAGGAAGAAAGAGAAAGAAGGTGGGAGGCTGGGGGTTCAGTTCAGCCCTGAGTCTAGCTCCCGCAACGAGTGAGTAAGAAAAAGTTAGAGAGAAAACCAGAGAGCGAAAGAGAAAGTGAGAGAGAAAGATCACTCCTCTCCTCTCTCATTCCTCCACTGAGTGAACTGCTGATCTGAGAGCCTTTGAGGGACCCTCTCTCTTTTTGGCTCTGTCTCAATGATAGATCCCCCCTGGGGAGGCGTTGACGTCTGTGAGAAGGTAAAAGGAAGGCCAGGTGTGCGAGGGAATGTGATAGGCCCCGAGGTGAGGCTGTGGGGTGAGGGACAGACACTTGAGTGTATGACAAAGGGTTGAGCTTCACTGCTAATGACTCCCACAGGGGAGGCCAGCTGGTCTGCCACACACACACATGCACGCACGCACGCACGCACACGCGCACACACACGCACGCACGCACGCACACACACACACACACACACGCACACGCACACACACACACACACACACACACACACACACACACACACACAGAGACACACACACAGAGACACACAAAACATACTCCACTCCGAAGGTTATGTACTAAAAAGCAAAAGGGTGAAAGAAAATGTCCATTCCTCCTGCATTGATTTATGTTGTCGAGAGTCGAGAGTTCTGAAAAGGGTGTCAGTCAGTGCATGTTATGAATACCCGTTTTATCCCGTCTGTCCAGATAGAGTGGTGTTTTGTGTGTGGTTGTAAAGGAGGTATTTCGCTACAATGAAGCATCATCAATAATACAAAGACAACCATCGCAGCGCTACCAAGGCCACTTGTAGAGATGCATCTCTAACCAATCTCTGTCTCTACTAAAGAAAAGGCTTTTCTAACACGTGTGAGCCCTCTCTTGTCTCACAATCTGATTTCCCCCTCATGCAGAATGAGAAAGATAGCAATGTGAGAAACAATATAGAACCTAAGGGTTCCATATCGTGTTGATAACGTGTAAAGTGTAGAGAGCTGTTTTGGTCCGAACAAAACGTAGAAATCTGGTCGAGCTTGAGCACTGGCCTTTACGTACCTATATTATATTTTGTTTATTTGCAAATATGTGCACATATATGTATGTTTTGAAATTTTCAATGGAGCCAAAGAGGGCAGCAACGTGAAAAATGACATGCTTCACAATCCACTGTGCTTGTGCCAATCAAATTGATCACCACCTTGCATCCGGGATCATTGGTATGTTTTGTGTGTTGGGAAAAGATGATACCGGATATTGATATACCCTGGTACTAATCGATGAGTAATGTCAGGACATAATAACAATAATGTGAGATTGCAATTCACAGTTGCATAACTGCAATGTGATAATCCATTGTGTTGAATTTGAAGAATACATTTAGAAATGTGTGACATGGGTCACACAAATTCACCAGATGTTGGACTTGGTACAAGTTTAAATGTTGAGCACTGTTATACTGTAATCTTTGAGTCATTGAGTAGAAGGCAAGATGGAGTATGTCTAATTGTATTTGTTGCAAAACTGTCCTTCAGTATGTCAGTACATTTTCTTGTCACTTTTTCCATTTATATGTCACTAGAGAAGGACATGCAAATTGGCAGTGTATAGTGTCTCATGCCCAATACAAAAAAAAATACAAATAAATACCATTCCAGTGACATTCCAGTCGTGAGAGAGAAATTCATTGCTTCAGGAGGAATAAAATCTTGAAGGCCCCGACTCTATACAGTGAATAATGTGATATTTAGTAGATGTGACATTATAAAACGGGCTTTAACATCGAGGCATTGATCAAACGTAAGGCGACAGGCATCTGTACAATGTTAATGGAGTTTCTACTTGAGAGTTTTAAAAGGTTCATTATACTCTGTAGGTTAGTCATTGTGCATTACATTTTTTTATTTTTTTTATTTCTGTATTTCTAAAAGTTTCAACAGAGGGTGTAGAAGGAGTCACTTGCAAATGTGTGTGTAGTATTACCTGATGACGCAGGGCGGCAAAATGTGGGTGGCAAAATTGGGGTGTGAATTGTCAGCTATGTGATATTTGTGAAAAACGAATAAAGATAATCGTACAAAAAATACAAAAAAATTTCACTGGTCCTTAAATTCTACAGGTGGGTTACCGTTTGGATTGCATAGATCCATCAGTGAGATTATTTTGAATTATGTCCAGATAAGTACTGCTATCATTGATTATCACACATTTTCCACATGTATTGTGTTCTTCTGAAATGTTGTTATCATATATATCATGTATTTTAACCTTGGTCTGTTATATGTAGCACAACATACTCTCTGTAATTGTTTTGACATTTGTATAATGAATGCTGCCTTTCT
Source organism: Argentina silus (assembly GCF_951799395.1). Taxonomy (NCBI): domain Eukaryota; kingdom Metazoa; phylum Chordata; class Actinopteri; order Argentiniformes; family Argentinidae; genus Argentina; species Argentina silus. The sequence continues at coordinate 20,094,522 of NC_139665.1, read as the reverse complement.
GAAGTCATTATTGAGCTATTACAAAACATTCTTGTAAAACCGTGACTACAAAGTGCTTAATATAAGTCAACTTCTTACTGTGTGCGATACGGTCATCTGAATAAGTGACCATAGACATGTTTGAAACATGTATTTGGTGTGTTCAACCGTCTTCATTTCCTAACGGCTAATGAATTCTTAATCCGGGTGCCACAGAGGTCAGTGGGCTCTCAATAGACTGAGGGACAATGACATCCCTGGTTTAGCCTATCTCTTATGACATCTCTTATGACATCTCTTATGACATCTCTTATGACATCTCTTATGACATCTCTGTGAACAATTTTGTGATTTTGACAGTGAACTTGTCTGAGTGGCCCCTCTGGTACAAGTGGTCCTTGTCATACAGAAAGTGTCAGGGTCTTGCCAGGAACAGGGTTGTGGTGGTATAAAGTCGTTGGGAACTGGGCACCAGTGGATATTCAGATTGACAATGAAAACCTTAATGCTAATACTATTATACAGTAGCATTGTAGGGTGTTCATTCAAAAATATTATTTTTGTCCAATGGGTAAAATTACATTTCTCCTTGTAATGATTAGGAACAATGAAAAAAATCCATGTCCAGGTATTTTCGTTCAAACCAGTCATGATTATTCAACAAAACAATAAGTCCATAAATCATATTCAAGTTCGGGTTAGGGTTCTCTCCAGCAAATGTTTTAGTTACATGATTGTATGACTAGCAATGGAGATTTGAATTTGAGGGTGCAGTATTCATTCAGTTTGGTGGCAATGAGATTCAAGAGAATACACTTCACTTAATAGTTGCCCCCCCAACATATCAGTCCAGGAAGCTCTGTCCTGTCTCCAGTTGGATTTCGATGGTCAGGAGCCTTATCTGATCATCACTGTAGCCACTTCATTTTTTAATCCAACCTTTGCTTCTTCAGGAAATCCTATTGAGATGAGATGGAGAATCTATCTTCGAAGGGGTACCTGACAAAGAAGGCTGTGTTGAGGACAACTGATCAACAAATATACTGTACAAAATATACATTTTATACCACTTCCAATTCTGAAAATAGCAAATTGTGGGCAGAAGAAGCACATAACCAATTTATCTTCTCTCAGCATATATGATGGTTTCATGCTAGCCCTCTCATCATATCTATGGTTCAGTACATTCCTTACTCCATAAATTCAATTTAAAAGCTATTAATCACTTGCAGCCATTCATTCTTAATGACTTATGTCAAATTATCTTAGAGTCATAAAGTTATTGTACCATGTTTGATGCTGGAGGGTCACAATATTATATTTAGATGTCAGAAAGGAGTGTCATGCAGGGATACAGCATAGGAGGGATTCAGTCTGTGTTAAATAGTCACTTTTAGAGGTGATTGAACTTAATGGAGCCTGAACGTTAATCATTGAGTGTGTGTGTGTGTGTGTGTGTGTGTGTGTGTGTGTGTGTGTGTGTGTGTGTGTGTGTGTGTGTGTGTGTGTGTGTGTGTGTGTGTGCGTGCGTGCGCGCGCGTGTGCATGCCTGCCGTGTCACACCACAAGTAATTCAACAATGTCAGAGTGTTTGATGTGTGAAAAACAGGAAGTAATAGATGGATTGGCCAAAAGGTCGGAGCACAAGGGCATTGTGGGATTTGCACAGGAAGAGAGGGCATTTCACCTCAGAAAGTCTCTCAGCTGCTGACATGCAAATCAATCACTGTGAGTGAATAATAAGAGAACATTTATGAAATATTTAGGTCTCCTCTCTTTGACAGGGACGGTATAGACTTGCTGCAAAAGATGTTACTAAATGAATGCATTCATGACTTACATTACTGTTTTGTTGTGGCCGCCGTATTGCCCACTCACAGCAGCATTCTAGTGCCGGGTAGACGTATTTCTTGATAAGAATTGTGCTTTCTGTTGAATATGGTCCTGTCTGTTGTTTACACCACTGAAAGTTAAATCAACTGAACTCATGTTTTGTTCCTTCACGTCACTACATGTAATATAGCTAGCTACAACTGTCTCAAAGTAGTCTAGTAGCTTTACTGCCAGCCTGCCAACACAATACAGAGCAAGCTATCCCACGTTAAGCCCCATCAGTATTCACATTGCTCATAGTGAATTGTACAACGTTATAATTCCACTTTTAAACTTTGCTGAAATGTTGAATAGCAGCACTTTCTCCCACAAATGCCGCTCTGCTAAAAATCTGGAGTCAACGTGGCGGCCACCACTGTCAAGTCACCCCCGGTTACTGTCACCACTGTCACCGTTGTTCAAGTCATGAATAGTATTTTTAACAATCATATAACTTTAAATAACTTGTGTGTTTTTTTTTTTTTATATTCTGAGAGGGAGTCATCCACAATCATTATACTGTAGTATGGAATAAATATGTCAGGCTGGTTTCCCTAACACAGTGATTCTGAAGGGCTTTAAGTAGGTCAAACAACACACAAGAAAAGTTAGGTAACCAGGACTCACATGGGAATTGTTAGGGTTAGGGTTAGGGTTCGGGTATTGTATTATTCCTCCTAACAGGCATTCAAGCTATGCCAGCATGCTCTATGCCAGGTAACCGTGGCAATCGTTTGCCCACACATGTAGAGCTATGGTTGCCATGAACACCCAACCATGCTCCCCTGGTTGCCTCGGGCACACAGCTGAGAACCTAGCACAGTACCCACTGCCAGGGGCAACTCTGCTTTTTCTATTGATTGACAACATAAATAAGGATGAATGAATTGTTCAAATACTTCACCAGTATAGGAAGGACAGATGAAAGGAAGGAAAGAAGACATGGATGGATGGATGGATGGATGGATGGATGAACCAACATACAAATAGACAAGTATAGTCACATTGTCACCTACTCTCTCTCACCAGAGGCTTCAGGTTAGCAGCTTGATCATGAATCACTACCATACCCCTTCATCCTCACCCTGCTCCCAACATCCCTGGCATCTCTCACAGATAGAGTTATGTGAGCTGTGAGTTAGAGTAGCAAGTTGGAGTGGTGTTGAATCACTTAGCATGTATGGCAGGCTGTGCTGGACAGTGCTGTGTGGATGTTGTCCTGGGGCTGCTGTAAGGACGCTGCTCCACAGCAGCGCTCCATGGGTACTGGGACAGCTTCTCTATGGCTCCGTACCGGGTTGGCAGCAGATGTGGAGAGAGACATGGCTACAATTCCAATCAGTACAGACACTCATGCATGAATGAGTGTTTGAATGATAACACAATTCTCTATCTTATATATATATATATATATATATATATGATAACAACATTTCAGAAGAACACAAACAATTCATGTAGGCAATGTTTATACAATCAAATTACCGATCATATCATCCCCTAACATGTCCTCCAAGTGATGGATCTGCTGTATGTTCTTTTGAAACACAGATTGCAACAAACATATATCTAGAGAAGTATACAACACACACACACATATCTACCAGATCATTTCACAACCCTGACCTTCCATCCATCTATTTCTGGAACATATCATCGGATGGGCCATACTGTATATAAATAATGAACCGTGGGGGTATATAGGAACCAGGAACGCACACCGTAACAGATAGAGGTTGCCGACATGTTCATTTTCCGAGACAATCTCGTTGCCGGGAATTACTTTTTTTGTGGCTGAAGGCAGCCCCATGGCATGACAAACACGGTTAATTCCGTCAGGAAGTCTTCTGGACAGACATCCCTCTGGCAGGAAATGAAATAAATAAGGAAGTAAGTGGCAGAAGAGGCTGGCTGAGGTGACATTTACTGTGATTAGTGTTTGTATAGGTGATGAATACATTTGTCTCTCTCTCTCTCTCTCTCTCTCTCTCACGGTCTCCCCCTTCTTTTTTTCCTTCCCTCGCATTCCTTTTTCTCACACTTACCTTTATCTGCTGCATGCAGATGCACTCTGTGACAATTAGCAGGCAAGGAAATAGAGTAAAAAATGATAGTATAGAGAATACTATTGGCTGTCAGCAATAATAATTATCATTCAATAATAATAAGAATAAGAATAATTGCATTTATATAACGCCTTTCTAGACACCCAAAGCTCTCACACTGTAAGGGGGAGAAGTCATCACCACCAATGTGTAGCACCCACTTGTGAGGTCTGTTCGTAATGGAGATAGAAACCTGTCGTAGGGAGCTTATTTTTCCCCTCTAACTCCCTAATTAACACATTAAAGCTTGGGAATGTATACTTGAATATCTTAATATTGGCTTGCAAAGTTATGACAGCATTTTAAATTGACACTGATACATAAAACATCAGAGAGAAATCTCAGATGTAACTACTAGATATATAGAAAAAACACTGATTAGGTCAGAGGCACGTTGCTGTGTCTAAGGCTCTCTACCCCCGCCCACCTGAATTATCAACCAATCCGAAATAACAATTTAGGTCAACCAGCTAAAGTTGAATGAAGTCAGAGAGGGATATGCGAATCATACAGTCGACGTTGTACTTTGATGAAGTTCATACTATCTCCGATTAGAATCCATGTTGTATTCATTTCTCACTTATGAAATCATTCCTAAGGATGAAGTAAGATGAATGAATTCATAAAAGCCTGACATAGATCCCTCGTTGGTCAACGTCAAACGGAAGCGGGTTGATCAAATGGACACATGTTGGCAGGTAGGATTGCTCATTTAGTAATATGATGTAATTTGTCCCGGATGTGAAATGAAATTTGAAAGACGACAGGTAGGAGCTCTCCCTTGCTCGGCTCCACGGCGCCCCTCCCCGTCGTGCTCTCAGCAGCTGAGGCTATATGATGCAAAGTGGTTGTCAGATTTCAGATTTAGTTCACAAATTGACAGCTACATGAAATAACGTAGGCTATTGCCCTGCAACACCATAAATTAAGACAATTCCCCAGAATAAAGTAGCTCCAGCTTTAATGAACATTTCTCAAAGTGTTTTGACACATCTACTTGAGTGGTTACAGACTAAATATAGCCGGTACTGTAGATGTCAAATCTACAGTACAAGCTGTAGGCTAACTAATGTGTTTCTATGACAACTGCCGCTTCCTTCAGCTGCATGAACTATAGTAGGAGGTCGATGCAAGCAGTAAGTTAGTAACTTAGGCATACGTTTTAAATTTTCCCTCATAGTTTAGTACGTGTTGTAAAAATAACAACCATGAGTCTGCGACAATCTTCACACAGTGCTGCAGCTAAGTTATCACTGTGTGTCAGCTGCTGTTGTTGCTAGTCAGTACTACGACTATTCGTTATCATTGTATTGTATCATGAAGCTGCCCATTTAATTTGGCTTGGCTTTCAGCCTTGTGATGAACCGAACTCTCTCTCTCTCTCTCACACACACACATACACAGACAGACACACACACATACACAGACAGACAGACAGACAGACACACACACACACACACACACACACACACACACACGTGGCACTGCCTCGCAGCGTCAAAAACAACAACGTGGCTACCCCCAGGACGCTAGCTAGCAATGTAGTGCTATACCAGGTAACAAAGGTAATGTTAAAACCAATGTGATAGTTACCTGACTACACTTGTGTAGTGTGATCGTTATACACTGCTAGCTAATTAAGGAGCGATATTACACACTGCTTCACAAAAATACCAAACTTGATGGACACTACTGTAGCTAACAACAATGTAGCCTGTGTAATATGTCACTGTAACCTTTCTAATGTGTTCATCATCCCCGGTCTGTTTTAACTGTTCTTATATTAACACAAAAACCATAAATCATCACCAAATTTTGTTTAACACCTTTTAAAGCTGTGAAGCAATGTCTTCAGCTAGTGGTTAACATGAGTAACTGCAGTGAATATACAAAGAACAGACACTGAACATGTATTTCTACATTTCTACATTTCTACATGTATTTTTTTCAATTGTATCTATGTATTTTTACATTTCATTACCCATTAATTTCCTTTGGCGGTCATTTTAGACCCGGAACCCCACAGGTGTGACAAAGTTGACTAAACCACTCAAAATTCAATGAAAGTGGTGATCAGCAATTTTATATGTTCAAATGCCTAGTGTGGAGGAAAACATAAGGTCTTGAGGCAATCAGATGAAAAATACAATATTTATGATTTAGGAAAAGTTGTAAATCAGTCAGATTTGACCCAAACACTACAGGAAGGGTCATTTGATACCGGGTTATCCATGTAAAATGCAGGCCCAATAATACCCAAAGTAGCTACAGTGTGGATAGAAAGTAAAAATGAATGGAAATGAAACAGAAATGGATGTTCCCAAAAGTACCATTGCTAGCTCAAATAGGTCCACCAATAGAGCTTTCCAGATGGTGCAATTTTGGCAATGAGAACATTGTATGTAATGTGATCTTGTTATTGCTTTATTACACTGATACAAAACCATATCGCACAAACTCTTGCCTATTTATGTACCCCCAGATTTTTCTATTGATAAGAAAATGAACATTTAAGAAAATGCTTTATGCTTCATTTACATCATTTGTTTTTGGTATATATATAAATGATATACTGTAACAGGGACTGGGGTCGTTTGTTGTTCGAGTAGCATCAGGTGTTATTGTTGTGAACGCCTCGTCCTGGTAGGTTAGTGGCATAGACTTAATATGATTAGTAAAATATTTACCTTTCGTTTAAAAACCCTGGAAATTCAATACAAAAACAATGTTTTAAGTTCGATATTTTGAGTAACAAACAGACAGGAAATTCAATTGAGCACCATACCTTAAAATCTGACCTATGTACTGACAGGGTTTTTCAGCACTCTAAGTTTTGACTGCTGTTAGTAGCTTTGATGGGCTACTGTACTTCAAACAACATAGGCTACACTCAGCAGCAACAGCACCTTGCAGGGCTCTTAACTCCTCCTTTTAGGCTCTCTCATCACTGCCTGTGATCAGGCCGTCAACAGTGGTGTCATCAGCAAACTTGATGATAGCATTCGGAGCTGTGCGTGGCCCACGCAGTAATCAGTGAACAGGGAATACAGGACGGGACTGAGCCATGGGGTTGCCCCCTGTTGAGAATGATTGTGGAAGAGGTGTTGCTCACTAACCTCACCACCTGGGGTCTGCCCGTCAGGAAGTCCAAGATTCAGTGACATAGCAAAGTGTTGAGACCCATGTCCCTGAGCTTGGTGACAAGCTTGGAGGGAACAATGGTGTTGAATCCTGAACTGTAATCAATGAACAGCATTCTAACAGATGTGTTCCTCCAATTGAGATAAGCAGTGTGCAGTGCAATGATTGTATCGTCTGTGGATCTGTTTGGGCAGTATGCAACGTGGAATGGGTCCAGTGTGTAAGGTAATGTGGAGTTCACGTGGGCCTTGACCAGAACCTCAATGCACTTTATAATGGCAGATGTGAGTGTTACAGGGCGATAGTCATTTAGGCAGGTTACCTTGGATTTTATTGTGTGCACAGAAACAATGGTGGTCACCTTAAAACAGGTGGGGACTACAGATTGGGACAGGGAAAGGTTGAATGTGTCTGTGAAGACGACTGCCAGTTGGTCAGCGCATGCTCTGAGGACGCGGCCCGGTATGGCATCTGGGACGGCTGTATTCACACAAAATCAGCCACAGAGATCGAAAGCACACAGTCAATATCAGGCTCAGTGTTGTTGTATGTGTTGAGCACACACACACACACACACACACACACACACACACACACACACACACACACACACATCCCAGCCACCCTTCAGAGAAGCAGATAGCTGATGTATTGGTCTATCAGTGGATGAGTGTAGGATATAAATCTGATGAAAAACATCGAACAATGTGTGTGTGTGTGTGTGTGTGTGTGTGTGTGTGTGTGTGTGTGTGTGTGTGTATGTGTGTGTGTGTGTGTGTGTGTGTGTGTGTGTGTGTGTGGTAACCCTCTCTCTCTCCTCCACACCTCATCAGGGCAGAGTGTGTGTCCAAAGTTCCCCTCCATCGAGGGCATAATGTTCCAATCCACAGGCCCATAATGGTGCGATCCACAGGTCGGCTGGCCCATCGCCAGAGCAGAACTGCCTCTCATAGCCCATTTGAGACCGCTTAATGACCACACTTATGACCCAAACTCTCAGGCCGGCTGTCTTCACATCGCCCGTTTAAAACAACGTTATTTTCTCTCTCACCAGATGATTACAAAATGGATTGGATATGGTCTGACTTTAAATAAGATTCTTTAGAGGAAGTGTGTTTTGTTGCATCTGAGGAGATTACGCTGATATAGAAAACATTTGGAGGCACTTATTTGTAGACACCAATCTCAAGATGTGGCCATTTATTTTGCAGTTCTGTTTTGTTTTCTCCAGTGGGTCACTAATGAATGGCCAGTACCTTTTATATCCTATTCAATATGTCAAACTAATGGATTCAATGATTATTGAAATGTTCCACTGTTGTCTTTTTGCTCAGAAATGTTGGTCTGGGCCTCAAATATGATGACAACAGAGCTCAAGCTGTATTGTGGTAATGAATCCTGTGACTGCTTACAGAGTGTGTTGAATTTTACATTCCTCCAGATGTCATGTGCATGCAAAGTGTCCTTTACACTGGATGTGAGGGAACAGCTATCTTAACAGACACACCACACATGCAAACACAGACACACAGACACACACACACACACACACACACACACACACACACACACACACACACAGTTTTGGGGGAATGGGCATCTGGTCACCCAACATTGCTGTGTCAAGGGAGGCTACTCCAGTATGTGTGGCAACCATCAGGTAGAGCTGTGACTCCCAAGGAGATCAATGAGCCCCTGGCAGCATGGGGGAAGGATGGACCAGAGGAGACCAAGTCAGGGGCTCAGAACAGATTGCAGCTACTGCTCTGATCTCTGTGCTAGCTGGACTGGACACACACATTGACAGTCCAGATACAGTCCAGATACAGTCCAGATGTTATCTTTGTCATTAGTAGGCTTGGTTCAGCAAAAGAAAATGTATGCTGATGGTTGTGCTATCCCTACAACGTAGGGATGTGTATATTAGTGTTCATCGACTTTGAGACATACTCAGGGAGACCGGGGACAAATGTAACACCCTTCTTTTCTCCAGTCAGAAACACATTAGAGAGATGAAACTCCCTAACTGTGCATGCACAATTAGGTTTACTCCCAACATGAAAAATTCAGTAAAATATCTCACCATCTGCAGGTTTTATTGGGAAAAGCAGGTTTGTTTTGAGGGGTAAATGTAACTGTTTTGATCTACAGCATGTTTCTTCTGCTGTGTTAAGGTTTAATGTTTATGAATCCTAACTTGTATCATTACGATTACTGTTCTGTTGGCTACGATTTGACATGATTAACATTTTTGCCAGTTAGCTAGAACACAAGGTTGTTATGGCTGCTAGGGTTGGGGCCAAATGTAACACAGTGTTGGTCAAGTCCTGGACACATGAGGGCTGCACAGAGGGACATTTGCTACATCAGTCTATGGCTGTACATCGGGTTAACTGCAGGCTCTACCGTTAGGCTACTGCTATCTAGGGGGCAAATGTAAAAACGTTTTGGATTAACATCAAAACTATGATCCAAGCATCCTCTTTAGAGACCTACACATATATGAATGATTAGTAAACAGATATATGTTTTTTGCTATAAAAAAAATGTGTGATAGTTAATTGCAAAAAATGTTACAATTGCCCCCGGTCTCCCCTACAGTACTGTTGAGAAGACCATAGAGAATGAGAAGATCACAGTCCACCTAATCTGGTAGCATTGCACATTGACATTAGCCTAGATTGCAAATGAGTTAATCATTACGAATGGTTCAAGGCACATAACACGGTCAAATATTTTCTACTCTTGAGTTTTCTGAAATTACTATAAATTGAAGGTCACAGATGAATGTCTTTATTTGACTTTGAAGTGTTTCTTGAGCATAACCTCATAATGATTACACTTATCTTCCCCAAAGGATTCTGCTTATCAGACTGAAAAACGATTGTGGGAGTGGAAGAGGGGCAGGGAGGCCCTTGCCTGCCCCCCCCGCCCCCCCCCCCCCCCCCCACCACCACCACCACCACCCCCCACCACCCGCGCTCGTGGGCTGGTATGATATGGTGCAGTGGAGCACAGTCACTGGTCTTGACTGATGGTCTCCCTGATTGAGTAATACAATCAGAGCCGAGAGGCATCTGAGGGGAGAGTGGAAGAAAGATGAGGAGAATGTGGAGAGAGAGAGAGAGAGAGAGAGAGAGAGAGAGAGAGAGAGAGAGAGAGAGAGAGAGAGACAGAGAGAGAGAGACAGAGGGAGAGAGAGAGAGCGAGACAGAGAGAGAGAGAGAGAGAGAGAGAGAGAGAGAGTGAGAGAGAGAGAGGGAGAGAGAGAAAGAGAGAGAGAGAGAGAGACAGAGAGAGAGAGGGAGAGAGAGAGAGAGAGAGACAGAGAGAGAGAGAGAAAGAGATCAGTCAGGGGCATGGGATTGAATCTGGGTGTCTTAATTTAGTAGGCCATAATTAAAAATCTGTTTGCCAGTTCCGCCTCTCCCCCCCACCTCCCCTTGACGATTAAAGATTTAATCACCATCTGCAGAACGGCTGAAAAAGAGTGTCTGACCAAAAGAACCAAACTGTGAGATGGCTCTGTTATGGGACACTGCTCAAAAGACCTGCATCCTATTTATTTACAGTGACTATTCAGCCAAAGTTGAATTAGGATGTTAGGATAATTGGTTTAAAGGGAGGTGATTAAAGTAGAGATGTGTAATACTTTTGTTTGATACTGCTTGTAAGGTTGACTTGCCAATATTCTAAGAAATAGAGAAGAGCCCTCCCTGTTTTTTTTCCTCTCTTTGGCAAACACCAATGTAAACATGTTGTGCTAAATGCAATACAAATTGGGAAATAACCCCACCTCATGGATAGTTGTATGAGCTCAATTGAGCTCGTAAGCAGGGTAGATGATGGACAGCTGTAAGGTTGTGGCTAAACTATCTTAACTAGGTGCAGAGCATGTTGGTACACATGTGATACCAGAGGTATCACTGAGTGTACAGGTTAGATTATCACCACTTACTTCAGCAAGCAATGCACATATTAACTGAATAACTAGCACTGAAATAAGAAACATCGTTGACCTTGTGACTCCTCTTTGAACCTCTTTTGTTTTCCACATGACGAGAGAACAACTAAGCAACTCACATAACAATACCACACGCACACAATCAGGTGGCTGTGATGGCAAAGCCACAGGAACAGGAAGATGAAAGTGTTTCTGCTCAGCACTGTTGAACTGTCTTCCTGCTAACAATAAACCTTCATTAAAAATAACGAGGCCATGAGACTCAAATTTTGCTCGCCAAGCACCGCTCAAGCAGGAGGCTATGGTCATTGGATAAGCATTGCTACTGAATTTGCATCTGCATGGTACTTGTTGGAAGGCAGATATTTATCAAGCATATTTATTTTCCTTTTTCTTTCATGTTTTACACTTTCATTCGATAGATCAAACAGTACAACAAGCACAATGTCTGTATGCGATACGTATCAAGCAGGAAATAGGTGACATTTGTTTCCAAAAAGGACAATATTACATTTCAAGAAAAATGATTGAATTAAGACCAACGCACTGATTAGAGAATGGACTGACAGATTAACGGGATGACACCGACCCTACGCTTAGCATTAAGTGGAAATTGGAGCGCAGCAATTCGGGGCTCTAAAACCAATGTTTGTCTCTTCCACTTCACTCTGTGGACCAGGCAGAACCATACTGGACAAGACAACTTCATCTTTACGGAGTAGTCGGTAATTAACAAACGAGCTGGAACTGTCAGCACTTATCTAAGTGAGGGGAGTCGGTGAGGAAACTTAGTGATGATGACAAATCCTGAATTACATTACATCTCTTTCCTCTCTACCTCTTCTCCGGTTCACAGACCTTTTCCGAGGGGGGAGTTTTAGCTGGGTGTCTCAGGCCAGTGCTTAATGGAATTGATGGCTCTGTATCAACATTGGCCCAAAGGAGGACAGAGGGGGAAGGTGAGACTCAGAGGACCTGAGCCAACAGACTTGTCAGATCCTTCAGCTTTAACGGTACAAAGCTACTTCAGGTAAAACCGCTACAAATATCTCTCCGAGGATGCATTTCTTTAGTATATCATTTCATATTGTCACCACGTGTCCTTCCTCCTCTCCATCTCTGCCACTATCTCTTCATCACTGCCAGTTGAATGCATGCCTCTCTGGTTTCCATTGCCAGTCAGACTTTAGACACACAGTGAACGCAGCACATGGTTCTATGTCAGTCCAGCAACAGCAGCATAAGTGACTAGAGAGGGTGCTGAGTGTCTGAGTGTGCTGTCAACCACGTCATGCACAACTTTCTCTTCAGAACAGGACACAACACATCCCAGAGGCCCTGAATAATGAGGCCAGAATATAAACTTACAAGACAGGGTTGTGTCCTTCAGACCGCTGTTGAGTTGTGTAGGTTTGTGCTCACGGAAGGAAAGAGAAGGGAAGGTAGATGTGGGATGAGGTTGGGCAGGGAACCATTGGACAGGAAGGAGGAGTTCAAAGGTGTTCTTGGACTCATTTGCTTGTTAGTGTTGTTTTCTCTTGGCTGGCCTAACGAGCCAACAGCAATTTGCTGCCGGTGCCCCGAGCAGGGCGGCTGGCATGAGCACGGAACGGCGGATTATCCCTCGTCCGCGGGCACTGACAGAGGTCATTCTTTCGCCCTAGCCACCTCCTAAAACTCCCATAAATCTTTAATTGTGTTTACACTGCAACTTGGTGTAAAAAATGCCTCGTCACACTCGTCTCATTGCCTTCCTAGCAGAGTAGCAGCCCTCGGGATAGGCTTTCAGTAGCGCATGGTTGATACAGTATGAGCAATGAGCAATGGAAACACAATGAAAAATGAAGGGAGAACGTTTGGGATTTGGGAAAATGTTCTTTTTTTCAGGGATATCAAACGTTCCCGATAGACTCAGCAATAAACCACAGGGTGGGACGCATGCACACGACTGGAATTAGAATTGAACTGGCATTATTTTGTGAGATTCAATTTCAGAACACTTGACACTTGACACTGTTTTCAGCCATAATGCTATAATACTAGTGTTTTAACACCTGCCAATAACATGCCTTGTCAGGAATTAACTTGATTGGGTAGGGAGAGGTTGTATTGTATTCTTATGAGAGTAGTGGGATACGGAACATTTTATTAGAAGTTATTTCATTTGATTTATTTTATTCTCCTGGCAAGTACCATCTTTGATTAAGACTGGCTGTAGGGCAGGAAACTCTTGCCATACAAATCTATTATCCGACAATGTCATCCAGTTAGAGTCTTCATCCACTTCATTTCCCCTCAGAAGAGAGCAAAGAGAGAGACCAGAAAGAGTGACTAGGGCATAGAAATTGGCTTCACAAAAATATAAAAGTGAGGAGGTTTGATTTAGCATGGCCAGAAATGTATTTAACCGTGAGATTTATAAATTATAAATACCACATTGAATATTTCATTAAATGATATGTCTGGAGGAAAGGGTCGTTCATTCTGTAGTTGGCATTAACCTGTGGAGGAATTTTCTCCCTCATATTCAATTAGGCTTTCATGTATCATCTGCAGCATCAAACTTAAGTTTGGGATCCTCCAAATGAACTTGTTCCACAGCCAAATTCCTTGTTTGTCTGAAATTACAGAATTAGTGAGCCAAGTCCAGTCGCTCAGGATTGCAATTAGTTAACGCACAACGAAATGCTTACATCCTGCCCTAGGGGATTTTTATCTTTGAGACATTTGTCGAGCCACCAGACTGCTCTGCCTTTTGTACCTGACCAATTGTATCTTGACACACATACACACACACACACACACACACACACACACACACACACACACACACACACACACACACACACACACACACACACACACACACACACACACACACACTACTAATCTCTATCACTGGTGACAGGGAAATAACTGTCTGCTGTGGCAGTACTGATAATACTGAACCCATGTTGCCGGCAGCAGTGAGACAGCATCATTTGGAGCTTCTCTCTGCGACTTGGATCCATTATATGGACAGCAAAGTGCACTTTGGCACATTTATACCCCTCATAGCTATAGGCAAACCAAGAGAAGAAAGACAATTGTCTGGAAGAAAAAAAAAAGTGAGAGATGGTTTCAGGGGCTGAGTGCAGAATAATACAAATGTCTGGGAAAATCTCACACTTTTCTACAGAAATCTCACACTTTTCTACAGAAATCTCACACTTTTCTACTACAGTTGACAGAGTCATGAAAAATGTCAAAAGCATAGCCACTGAAAAACTAGATTGGAGGCTATACTTTAACGGTGTAAAAAACAGTCTGGAGAGGGGCGCTGGCGACAGCACTAGGGGATGTGTCTTGCTGCTATTTTCAAGGCCAGAATTTTTCAACGCACTCCATGGCACTCCATGACCTGCTCATTGTCATGAACACTATTACCACTATACCACCCAACTAAGTGCAGGAGAGACAGCGCTGGTAATTTCACCAATTACCACCCACACAAATTGCCAATATGCTTGCGTCGGTTTTGCGCTTGCTGAAAATAGAGCCCTAGGAATTAGGATCATTTGCATTCTCAATGGATTGCACTGTCTGGTAACTATTGGTCAATTGCAATACATGGTGCTCAAATTGAGTTTGCGGTACTCTATGCTTGATATCTATGGCTGTATCCATGAACTAAAACAGGTTTAGCGTGCAGACAGGGTGATCTCCAGGGCTTTGTTTGGCAGCCAAAATGGCGCCTGTTCACACTAAATGAAAAACGTGACCCTTTTCACCAATAAAAAGTTCATGATAATACTCTGGAGTGGATGGCTCACTTGCCAAATCATGCCACAGCAGTGTGAAGTCACCATCTGGTGTTGGTTGGTAATTAGTTATTAACAGCCATGTCCAAGACCCAGCCAACATCCTACATGCCCTCCAATATCTAACAGTTCTCCTGGACACATGTGCTTTCAGTTCACCTCTGCACAAAGCAACGAAGCCTATGTATGTGCTTAAAGATATCTGTGTTGCATCGGTGAGCTGAAGATTCTCCTAATATTTGGGCTTTTAGCCTTTAAAATAACCATTCAACAGGATAAATGGGTAATGATATGGAATCATAATCACACAGGATTAAATCCAAACTTAAGATGTGCGTGCATACAGCACATCAATCATATCACATATTTTGTTTACATGTCCCGGTAATTGTCCCGGTAATACTGATGCATGTGTAAACTACCTGGGGTAGGGCATAAACTGCTTTTAACCCTTGTCCCTTGAACATATGATGGATGTTTTTGCATATGTGTGAACCAGCTGTCCTGTCACCTGACGGACAGCTGGGCCGTTTGACTTAAAGTGGCCTGTCTGAACGAACGCTAGCTTCATTCAGTACATGCAGCCCATGCGGGAGTAAAACCCTGTTGATACAAACATTCTACAAGCAATGACAAAATCTCTGTTTGTTTAGTCACACAGTTCAACCTTCAGTTTCACTAACATATTATTAAAAATAGCTGGTTAAATCTGCCAGACATGACACTGTCGTTTTAGATATAATGATATCAAAACTGTCAAATGCATCTCTGCATCTACAGTACAATCAATTAACACAGCACACATTTGACTGATGAATACTATTGTCATCTGTATTGTTTATAAAGGGTGAGCCCTTGTCTTTCACTGTGTTACAACAGCAGATGAAAGAGTAGGCATATTGTCTTCTAATTATCCAATCTGATTACATTATGCAGCAATTGACACAATTAAACCTTCTACACCTGGGCACGTAACTCTATTGTTCAACGCTAGGTACATTATTCATATTGCTACAGAGTAGTGGCCTCGACCCTGGGCTTAACACACGCTTTCACAGCTTTTCACATATACTGTAGACAGGCAACAGCAGGCTTTGTTATAAAGACATAAAGGCTCTCTTTGAGGATACATTCGAAAAGGTTTGTTTAACAAAGCATCCATGTGGAAATCGGAATGATGAAAGTCACACAATGGGGAGAATGATGGACATGGGGCAATAGAATGGTTCATGACATTCATCAATATGATCATTAATGCTTCCATAACCCACTATGAGTTGTTTTAATGTTTTTTTTTTTTTTACTTTGCGGGGGTTTTGGTTTAGAGTCCTGCTTGTTTATACATCATGAATTATTCTAAGAACTATATTTCCGGCTGTGATTTTCCAGCGTTAGTGATGTAAAATAATGATGTTTAACATTGTGATTGTTGCAAACTTCAGAGTCAAAGGAACATCCGAATGCTGTATGATAGCATACACAATATGTA
Source organism: Argentina silus (assembly GCF_951799395.1). NCBI lineage: Eukaryota > Metazoa > Chordata > Actinopteri > Argentiniformes > Argentinidae > Argentina > Argentina silus. The sequence continues at coordinate 20,078,172 of NC_139665.1, read as the reverse complement.
TTTCAATGAACCGGGGATACAGATGGTCATTTGAAACACACTTGATTTCAGTGAATGGGAACAAATGTGTTATCAATATCCATAAATCGAATGTATACATCACACTGAAAGATACACAGTATCAGCCCATAACATGCCCATCTTGACACATTTGAACAACGCTCCCCCTGGCGTCAGATAATCGCTACGTTTGTTTGACACGGGGCAGCCACCTCTCTCAGCAAGAGAGCAAACAAAACAAAAAGAGAGAAATGAAAAACCTAACTAACAAATCAATGTCTCTGGGTGTGATTTTAAATTACTGCCTCGCCAGTGACAGATGTGCTAGCGGAGCAGGCCGGTCCCTTGCAGCGTTTTTCTCTCACAGGCTCAGGTGGGGAATTGGCTGGGCTTCATTTCGGCGGCAGGCCCCTGTCATGCATCACAGCGTGGGTGAGGTTTGATCAGGTTCCACGCAGGAAACTCAGCTGTGCCGCCAAGGTGCCAGCCTGACGCTGCCATCTTTAAGCAGAGGTGTGTGACAAGGGGGCAGGTTGGCGGGTACTTGAGTGTTCAGCGAGACACTCATTTATAGTTATGGGACAACACCTAGACCGACAGTGTGGGGTGTATGAATCTGTAAATGATCTCTCAAGAGGTTTAATTTTTTTCATGGTTCTTAGGTAGTGTAGATTTTTTTGAGTGCATCTGTGTGTGTGTGTGTGTGTGTGTGTGTGTGTGTGTGTGTGTGTGTGTGTGTGTGTTTGTTTGTTTCTCTGTCTGTGACTGTGATTTTCTGTGTGTGTGTGTTTGTCTGCCACTGTGTTTATTTCTGAGTGTGGACATTGCTCTTTTTTTTTGCTATGTCGTTCAGTTGTCCCAAATTGAATTGGCTGTGAAAGCCATTTATGTGGGGCGTGGCGACCGGGAAAGTTGAGGCAGTGGCAATACTGTAAGAGCAGAGAGAGAGAGAGAGAGAGAGAGAGAGAGAGAGAGAGAGAGAGAGAGAGAGAGAGAGAGAGAGAGTGAGTACTGGGTACCCTGAACAGTCATGGAGTGATGCCTCCTATTCTCATTTCATGGTTAAATGTGAAGTTAATGGGTGGGGTAATATCTCAGACACTGACCGGGGCAGAAAGTGGTTTTTCAGAGAACTCTGGGTGAAGGGTGTTTTTTTTACGTGATAAGAATGATGGAGTAAACAACTGCTTAATTCCATAAATAATTTAATTCATCATGTCTCGAATTCTGCTTTGTCACACTCTGAAGTCACAAAAAGTGACAATTGATTGATTGAGTCACACATAATATTTTTCAGGGTGAGTGGGAGTTTATCTTGACAGGATAACCACATCCTCCAGCACACCTGTGTTTCTAAGGGTTATGTGTCACGCAGTTATGTTTCCTTGTTATGTACTGTGTACAGTTTGTCATTTCTTCTTCCTTGATCTTGCTTAAAAAAAATTAAAGAAAAAGTAGCAAGAGTGAGTGTTTATTGATATTCACCATGCCAGGGACACTGGGACAAACAACTCTCCAGAAATGCTTTATAAACATAGAATTCTCTCAAAACTAGAAACCCTGGGCTGTCATTCCTAAACCAAGCACCCAGAGTGAGGTTTTGCCATTTGTTTTGATGTTAGTGTAACAATGTAATCATTGAATTAGATCAATGAAACCACCCAAAAAAGAATACACTAGTTGTGTTTAGTCAGGACTTAAGAATCATTAGAATACCACATTTTGCATTTTAAAGTGTAACATATTGATGGACATATTTCATCCCGCAGTCAAATGTGGTGCACATTACAGATTGAGGGTTGGAAGGTTCCCGGTTACGTTTTTGCAATCATCTTGTTTGCCAGGGAAATACTGAGTGCAGTAACTGATTTGTCATAAACCCACACACACACACACACACACACACACACACACACACACACACACAGACACACACAGACACGCACACACACACACACACACACACACACACACACACACACACACACACACACACACAATTGTTTGCTTCATTATCCACATTGTTACGAACTCCACTACCAGCGGTTCCGGCCAACACATGTGGTCTGTGGCGGTGTTCAGACCCACTCCTCCACCTGGCACATCCAACTGATGTCTTAAGCATGTCATCATCACCACGCCCGCCCTGGGTCCTGACCTCAACTGCCCACTTCCCCAGGTGTGGAGTGTGAAATGTGATAATGTACTGTATTACCTTGACCTTAACCCTAACCCACACATACTGCAGCCTACATACACAGACAGGAGGCGATGTCATAGGATGGTCTTTCAAAACAAGCTCTAAATAGACTTGAGTAAAATAATAAGCCTGCATTTCGACATGTGGGTGTGAAGGTTGCGTGTCTTCTTCGGAGACTGGGTGCACACTGGCTTCTATTCACATGTAATGGCACGTTGATTATGCAAATAACTGTATATATCTTTCTGTCTGTGTGGGCGACCCATTAAGGTTGAAATGGGTAAGCCATTCATAACTGTAAAGTCAATATGGAATCACCATGATGAGTGTAAAGCTACGGTAAGGCTTTTGGGAGCAGGTGCTAATCGAGCCTCAGGACGTGACTTGGAGATTTTAGAAAAACAAACTATTGGAAAATGAATAGAGCTGTTGGGAAACATCGAGATCCAGACATCTGAACCAACAGATTTTTTTAAAGACAATGAGTAATGTATTAGTCTTACATACTGTAACACTAAAGCCTGCAGCTTTGTAGGCATTTGTATTCATTACATTCTACTGTTCATGCTGATGTTCAATTCATTTCAAAAACTGCACTTTCATCATGTCCATTTTATTGTATATGCTTATCAATGGTAGTGTAAGGAGATTACACTTAAAACACCTAAGATACATACAGTAGTTCTCTAATCTCCTTGACTCCGCTCTCCTCTCACATCCGTAAGCAGGCTGGATGTGGGTGTTTTTGTTAAGCCACCCTAAAAGATTTATTATGATAATTTTCATCAGTAAGGAGTGCAGAGGCACGGTATGCAAATGAGGTGTAAGATCTCAGCGAGAGAGCGGTTATGAGCTCTGAAATGCATTATAAATAAATCTGATTTTGGGAAGGGGTGTGTGAAGTGTGTGTGTGTGTGTGTGTGCGTGTGCGTGTGTGTGTGTGCGTGTGTGCGTGTGTGTGTGTGTGTGTGTGTGTGTGTGTGTGTGCGTGTGTGTGTGTGTGTGCGTGTGCGTGTGTGTGTGTGTGTGTGTGTGTGTGTGTGTGTGTGTGTGTGTGCGTGTGTGTGTGTGTGTGTGGGCGGGGGAGTTGGGGATTACAACAGGCAATGGGCCCGCCAGCACAAACGGAGATAAGGGTGAGAGGGGATGGAAAGAGGGAGGGGGAGAAAGGTTAATATGACAAATAATTGGAGAAAAGCACATCCGCACACATTGTTTATTAAATTGAATCAGGGGTGGATGTAAGGGCTGCTGGTCGTAAATTAAAGGCACAGTGCGCAGCAGTAAATTGGGTGCCAAACTACAGGCGTTAAATCTGGAGAGACCGTAGGGCCCTTTCTCAATAGATTCCGCTATATTGCTCTCGTTCCTTTTCTCTCCCTACTCAAGGCTTGAGGGAAACGAGCAGAGGATTTGAGGAGAGTGAACGAGGAAATGAAGATCGGAGGAATCACGCTGATAAGAATTGAGATGCTCCTTGTCCACTCTCACGTCGAATCACACAGGAAGGAAGACATACAGTAGGACATACAGTAAGACAAATAACAAATGCATGTATCATGCACACAATTGTTCTAGTATTTTCTAACTACAGGGAATGAGAAGGGTGAACCCTGCATACAGCAGGCCTATATCAACAATTTTCCTGCATTTGTCCATACACATTATGGAACTCCACGTGTTGCTTAAATCACCCTTTGACATCAATAGATAATGATAGTCCAAAAGCAGTGTCTCAAACAACAAGCAGTGTCTAAAAAAGGTCAAAGATGGCCGTCTCTCTGTACAGGCCGTTCCCTTATGTGAAGAATGCCATTCCAAGGCCCGAGGACGTGTTTGTCACAGGGACCATAAATATAAGCTCCTGGTCATTCAGTATTTGGAGTGGGTGTGATTTAGGTGTCCATGGTTTACCCAACTCTGCATATAATAACTCCCCCTTAAGAGCTTAAGGAGACCTGGAGGGGCCAGGAAGAGAAGTTCCTCTCTCTCTCTCCGCTGTCATCCCACCGGGACGAGGTGTGACTGATGGCACAGTCTTGATCGACTACTTTGCATGACGTACAATCAGATAAAATGGCCATCACTGGGGCTCTATCGTGTCATAAATCACCAGTGAGATATGGAGGAATATGTATTCACTTTCTCCATAAATCACGGTTATCCCTCATCTAAGAGTCAATTATCTAACGTGCAACAAATGGCTCGGCAATAACCTTGAAGACTGGGGATACACTCAGGAAGGCTACCACGTGAATCGTAAAATCGAACCTTGACCAAACCTTTATTTCAAGGGCATGACGTTGCATTGTTTCACGGCTAAAGTACTTCCAATAGGGCTTGGTAGAGATTTGAATAACTACTGTGAGTTTAATTTCACAGACTTTGTCCACATACAGTATGTATATACAACCAACATTTGGCTCAACAGTTGAAGTTATAGGGCTAACAACCAAATGTAGGGGAAGGGGTAGTGTGTTCGGGGCATTATAGTATCTCCTGATTCATTTCTGATGGTGCCCCACACAATTCACACACTGTACTGTAGGTCTGTGCTAGAAATAGTTTTTCCTTTGCTTTGAATAGTGTCATTCAACCAAACGAACCCCTTGTTAGTGCAGAACACTAAGAAAGGAACATTCAGTAATGGTTTAGCATTTATGGCATTGTGATCTTTATAATTTCTAGGATGTGAAAGGGGTCATAGGAAAACAGATTGGTCTTGCTCTGTACTGGCATCATTTGAAGTTCAGCGTGCATGTAGGTTACCACTACATCTGATAATAATTGGGCGCTTAAGGCCAAAGAACTTCAGAGGAACAAAGATCTGACTTAACGGGTATAGATGCAAAAGCCTAGAGTCAACAGTGATGCTGAGTCTCGTCCCTGAGCAATTATTGTATTCCAGTCATAAATATTTAGATGGGTTTAAAGTCTCAAAGAAGTCAATTATTGGAGTTTTGCTGATCTGTGTGTAATCACAGTGTACTTATTTTATATTATCTTCAAATGAAAAAAATAGCCTGCTAATATTTCGATTTGGATGCAGGTCATTTGAGGACGTAATTGTTTTATCGAATAAATTCAACGACAAAGCAAAACAAAAACCTGTGAAGTTATTACCACCATAATTTCAGGAGGAAAGTATCTTAGAGAAATTTGAAAGGTCTTCAGAAAAAAACATAGGATGTTTCATATGATAGTTGACTATTTCAAAAAGTAATCATCCCCTTGACATAACAACTGAAATCCAGAATCCGAAAATGAATGAAGATTGTTCTTATTCAGCTGTAGACGCCTGATTTGATCAGATGATATCCAAGAACCTCACACCCAGGGATTGGTGAGTACCATACATTTGTACCATACATCTCTACTCTGTCTTGTGAAGGTCATAAGCAGTGAAGGTCTTGGAGCATGCTTCCACAGCATGCTTGTATTCATTTCACTGGGGGTCTGTGGGTCACATGAGGCTTCCTGTTCTGTTTCACAGACAGGCGACTGAGGTATTGGTATTTTTTCCTCCCAATGCTTCTGGTAAATGGACCAGTGTACAGGAAACTCTCATCTCTTCCCAGACAGTTTTATTTTCCAGATAAAATCTCACTCCCAGTCCCGGAGCGGTCCTCTCCTTCACCTTAACGGATGTTTATCAGTAATTGTAGAGCACCAATCCCGCGCCAGGGTCACTCACTCCCAGTCTCCGTCTCACTCTCCCTCCATGTACAGTAAATTGAAAAGGAATTTCTTCAGTCAGGTCATTACAGTAAGCTGTCAATGTCTGTCAGTGACAGGCCACCTAAGACCAAGTCCTATTATAAGATACCCAGTGGCAAAGCTACCATTCTGACAGCTGTGTCACAGATTTATGCGATTTAAACTTTCTTAGTTGATCTGAAGTGTTTGTGTTATTGAGGGAATAGGAAAAGAGCACAGGCCACAGAGACTCAAAAGGGGAAAGAGAGTAAATAGAGAGGGCAGAATATAGATTGACAGAGTGTAGAGAGAGGCAGCGGAGAGAGCGAGAGAATGGGTTAGATGTGTTGTGCATCAGTGGGGTGAGAAATTGTCTGAGCTCTGCAGATGGTACGACCTCACCTTCATCAGCCTCTCGTGCCATCCATCTTCTGTGCCCTGATGCTTACGCCACTTAACACGGCCTACTTAACGTGCCATTCATATGGGACATCTATTGCGCTCCGACTAGCAACTGTATTGGCCACCCGATGCAGACAGGAGGGCTGGGCTTGCGACAGATATGGAATAGGAGATAGCTTTATGAATGGATTGCTGATAAAGCTGAGCTGTGATGTTATATCAGAATCATTATCATGAGTATTCTAACATACATGGTAAGCCTTAGCATACCTTGTGACAACTATTGTATTGTGATGACTAATTTGTCATCTAGTTTCTGCTGAAGCAGCTTCCTGTATCAACCACACATATGGTATCTTTCCACACAGATACACAACACATACAAATCTAAACTGCAGTCATGGAATGGAGTGATGTACAGCATAACACTAGAAGCATGGGCCCCTCATTACGCACAAAAGTGCTCAAAGTGAGGTCCTGAGATATACCATGCAAAAAAAATGCTTTTTGAGAAATGACTCAATACATGCCAGCAATGTATGCTTGAATACTTGTCATCAAAAGTTTCTCCCGGGCCTGTTTGACCAATGCACATCATCTACAGTCAGCAAATCCACCGTCTGAAATGTCTTCATTATTGACCACTTCAAGGAGTCCTTCAGCAAATGTTGTATTTACATATTGAATATAACATATTGACGGACATACTTGGTGTAACTGTACATAGCCTACTGTAAAAAACGTGTGGTCAAATGTGAAGCACTAGTAAAACAGAACACAACTCTGAAGCAATAATGACATGTAATGAAATATAATTATCCATACCGTATATGCAAGAAGGTGTATACAGTAGTCATTTGCTAAAGTTAAAAAAGTAATAATTTCTTCTTACAGTGGCTATGAGCCTACATGCAAATATGTCAGTAAAGTCCACAGAAAAATCTGTTGGCTCTTATGCTCCACCATGCAAACCAGATTCAAAACAAATATTGATGATGTCTCCTGGCTTATAACTAACAATGAAGTTCTGCACAAAAGTATTCCTAATGTCTGTAATTCTCCCTGCAAGTGGATATCGTGCCCTTATCATTAATCAGACACGCTATGTAGCCTACATACACACACAGGTGGAGAAAAAATAAGTTGTAATAGACTGAGAGCAAAACTATGTTGTGGCTTGAGTTAAATAAATGTAATAAGCCTACGTTTCGACATACAAGTGTGATGAAGGGTATGTGTATGTTATTCGCAGGCTGGGTGTGTGCTGTGCAGGCTTTTACTCACATGTAATTGCTTTGATCATGCAAATAACTGTTATTGTCTGTCTGTCTATGTTGCTGATATCATCATTAAGGTTGACATGGGTAAGCCATTCATAACTGTAAGGTCAATTTTTATTCACCATGATGAGGGTAAAGCTATGGCCTTTGGGGGCAGGTGTTAATAGAATAGCAACTCAGGACATGACTTGAACATCTTGGCTATCAAAAAAAAAGGTCTGGTAGTCATGAAAATGCTTCCAGATTTATTTATACATGTGATTTTGAAATTGTACAATCTCATGTTAAAAACACATTTAGGAAAAGTCAGGGAAGGAGAGGGACATGAGCTTCACGATGACAAGTTATTTTATTTGAGTGTCATCACATTGTTTTCCCCCCTCCACACACACACACACACAAATAAACCCCAGGTCTCACAATCTCTGTCTCCCTAGGAACAGATGTGTAGGCCGCACTAAAGCGGCAGCTGATTGTGTTTGTGATTTTTATCGCTCCCCCATCTGCTGAAGATTTACAGTAAATATCTATTTTACGGCTCACAACGGGCCTTCCATTTACGCAGACGCGCCTGTTCTTTCCCGCTTCCACGGGCTCCCCATGTCACCTAGAGGGCTGTAACCAGGGGTCGTTTCCACAGCCATATGTGGCGAGGCGTTCAAATGAGGCCTTCTGCATATGTGTCGTATCGTTAAACGCAAGATTACACATTGCGTTGTCAAACACCGTTCATTGTAGATTTGCCTTGCTGTAAATACAGATGGCATTTATTAGGACTTGTTTGCCGCCTGCAGTCAAAGGTGCAAATAACTACTGAAAAAAAAGTTTGATGAGACAAATATGCCAGAGTTGTTCTGGGCAGTTATCATATTATTTATTATTGCATATTCTTTTGTTATTGTGCTCCTGTAAGTAAAGAATACTTTAGAGCTGCTGTAACTACTCAGGGGATGTGTGCTTACATTTGCCAGTCTACATTAATTACCATGGTAATCACACTTCTATTTACAGTTTGGTACAAGTGATCTCTAACCACAACTTGCTAAACGAAGCCAATCTCGCAACCTTTGTCTTCCTAATGTAACATGTGGGAGTAGTTGCTGCATAGATTGAAGAAATATTGGAATTTAAAAAGAGCCTCTATGTTTGCATGTGGGTGTTTGTATACTCCCATGTGTTTTACTTCAGAACTGTCTGTGTTTAATTGTCTTTGCCATATCCTACTGAACATATGTGCACTCATTAAGCTATAGAATGTGGATGATGTTGACATACTGACTTTGACATGTCAAATTATTGTACAGGAGTGAGCATACCATACTTAATTTGCTTCAAAAGCTGATCATCCTAACCTTAAACTGTGTATAGAGCAGGTCCGGACTCGCCATCTGGCAACTCTGGCAAATGCCAGATGGCCCAGTCCACTTTTGTCCAGTCTGTCTGTCATTAATGAAAAACAATTATGTTTTGAAACATATTTTAAAGAGTAAGTAAACACAGCGAGCCATCCAGCTGTTCTATACCAATTGTTTTACATGTTTTCAGCACAACATATATGGCTCTACCGCAACACCATTTCAGCCCTCTTGATGAGTCAGGCCACTTTCCCAAAGTGGAATGTCAAACACATAGAATGCACTACTTTACAGTAAATATACTACAGTAAATAAAGTACTACCATCATGCACTACTTTACCTGTATGTTCCCCCATTTTAATTTCTCTAACACACTGAAAAGACAAGAGTCTCAAGGTGTATTTATTGAAATATGTGCCCCTTCCTCCTCTTGGCTTCTATTCAAGAATATATTTCTTCCTCTGGATCACCCATGTTTTCATTTCATGGTTTCAGCCAGGCCATTAACCTCTCAGCCAGTGTGATATCGTGCAGTGCAGAGCATGGTGGGGCGGAGGGGGGGTAGTAGGGTAACAGGGGCCGTTGCATAAAGGTGAATGATACGGAAACTAGGCGCTCCAGGAGGAAGACGAATGGGGTGATGCGTTGATGGAGAGAAGGATGTGGGGTGATGAAGAGATGAAAGGGTGATGGAGGGATGGAGGGATGGAGGGATGGAGGGATGTGGGGTGGGTGATGGAAAGGGGGCCTCCTAGAGTCCAGGTCACAGCTTGAACTCTGGAGGCACCCATTTGATCACAACATGTCAATGGAGGGGAGAAGTAAGAGAGAGAGAGAACGAGAGAGAGAGAGAGAGAAAAAGATGGGGGGGGGGGGGGGGGACAGAGTCCAGGGGTGTCCAGTACACAACATTCCCCCCACCCCACACCCATCCCTACTCCTAGGGGGGAGATATTGCTTAGCTCGCAGATTTGACAGACGGCGCATCAGAGAGCGGTATCGATCGGGGAGGGCGATGTCACAGAGGAAGAGATGGAGGATGGTATCAGGCATGCAATCTCACAGCCTGGGGCCCAGGCGTGGATGGATCGGTCTGGGCCATCCATCTCTCTGCATTACCCTCAGCCACAAGGACATTAAGCCTGGGGATAAGGGCTGTCTGGGGTGTTTAGAGCAACGCCTGGTTATCTAACCACGGGGCCAGGGGACTTGATGTTCAAGTCACACCCTAGCAGATGGGCTGTTTCTCTGAGTGAGCCGCCCCAGTGCAGGTGAAGCAAAGTGAAACTGTATGGGTAGAGGTGGGGCTAGTGTCATTGCACCTGGCTGCGGAGTATTTGACGACCATCATTTTGTACATTGTGAAACATCATAGGGTGAGTATGACTATGATGTCAAACAGAGCTGGCATAAGTGGACCATATATGTTAATCATTTATTTTTTTGCATAATTGTAGTAAAACCAAACAATATCTGAGACTATCGTAGCAAACTGTGCCACACCCATAACCTGGGATTTAAGCAACAACAAAGTGGTCACCCTGCCACTTTTTTTGATAAACACCTCCATAGGGAGGCAGGGCAATGGATGCATTTTGATGGGATATCTATAAGAAGTTATATTCTTCAACAATCAATGGATATCATTAATTTAAATGTTCTACATATTGAGGATTGAGAGAGGTGAGGTTTGACTAGTACAGGGGTTATACCTGACCAATGCAGGGGTGAGAATTGAGAGAGGTGAGGTTTGACTAGTACAGGGGTGATACCTGACCAATGCAGGGGTGAGGATTGAGAGAGGTGAGGTTTGACTAGTGCAGGGGTGATACCTGACCAATGCAGGGGTGAGAATTGAGAGAGGTGAGGTTTGACTAGTGCAGGGGTTATACCTGACCAATGCAGGGGTGAGGATTGAGAGAGGTGAGGTTTGACTAGTACAGGGGTTTTACCTGACTAGGGGAGTGGTGAGGGTTGAGGAGGAGGGGTGACACTTGAATAGTGCAGGGATGAGACTTGACCAATGCAAGGATGAGGGTTGAGAGAGGTGAGGCTTGACTAGTGCAGGGTTGATACTGTACCTGACCAACGCAGGGTAAGGGTTGATTAGATTAGATTAGATTAGATTAGATTAGATTAGATTCAACTTTATTGTCATTGTGCAGAGTACAAGTGCAGAGACAACGAAATGCAGTTAGCGTCTAACCAGAAGTGCAAAAAAAGCAGAAAAGTGCAATGTGAACAATATATACAGGTAGTGCAGTATAAGCAGTATATGAGCAGTATAAGTGGTGCAGTATAAGCAGTATATGTATTAACAGTAACATTATAAGCAGAGTAAATAAGCAGAATAAATATGGAATGCAGTATGAACAGTATAAACAGATATGTACCGTATGTACAGATATGTGCAGTGTATTAACAGTAGCATTATAAGATTAGTAAAAAAATAAGGGTATGTGCATTATGAACAGTATAGACAGATGTACAGAAGAGCAGTAGGATATAGTATAAGAGCAGTGTGTATAAGTGAAGAAATTGATGAGGAGGGGTGACACTGGATTAATGAATGGTTGAGACTTGACTAATACAGACAATGTTCCTAATACGACAATGACAATGTTCCTAATATGTATTCTGTACTGGAAACATTGCCTCAGCCCATGTGCCCTGCAGATCGATGGTTTTTGAATTAGGGACACTCAAGAGAACTTCGCTGAGATGGAAGGCCACCAAAGTTCTAGAAAGAGGGAGTTGTAGGGATGTATAGTGGGAGTGATGTCTGCAATGACACATTTTGACATTGAAAGATTTGACTTGTCACTGGCTGTGTTTGAATGTTTGTTCATCATCAACAGTCAATATGGTTTCAACCCATTGACCATGTCTTACCAATCTGGAGTTCCTGGAGCACTTTGAATGTCTGAGTTTGGAAGGCTGCTACTTCTTTTTGTCTGTGTTCTTGAGAAAAAACTTTCTTTACTCACACAAATAACCACGACTAGCAGAACAACCTTTTAGAATGTTACAGTCCTTTGTTTACCGTCCAAACCAAAGACTAAACGTTCTTAAAATAGTTCTAAAAGTTCACCTTACTTGCTAGGTAATTGACCCTGCTTATATTGTGCTGCCTATACAGGACACAGCCACTGCAACTCTCAAAGGCACCAGCACTCACTTAAGCTTGCATTTGGACACTATTAGGACGTTATTAAATGAATAAATTAAGTTGGCATTTGGACCCTATTAAGACATTATTAACCCTCGTATTGTCTTCACTTTTTGGACCCTTTGGAAGTCTTCGGGTCAAATTGACCCGGGACATTATTGGGGCTTTAAAAGCAATACAAAAATACAAATTTCCATTCAAAACTCTTTAACATATATTGTCTTTATCTCAATTCCAAACAATATAGATAACATGTATGATTAATATAATCTCTGCTAGATCATATTTAACAGTGGAAGTGTAATTCGTTTTTTGTGATAAAGTTATAATTTATGTAAAAAATCTGCTATAATAAGGACTTGGGTGGAATGCTTATCTCTGAAAAGTTGAAATGAAACAATGTTTTCATTGATGTTTATTATTTTTGAGGAGATATTCTCATTTGATTTTCATCTTTATCTTATTATAATCAAAGCTGTGAAAAGCAAATACAGGTGATGAACGACAATAGAAACACAAGAACCAAACTTAGATCGATTTAGTCACTGGATATGAAATACATCTCTCAAAAATGTCTCAAAAATAATTTGAGATGATTTACAATAAATAGAAACACAAAACATGAACGAAATGTACACTGCTTTATTCACTGTCAATGAAATACAGTACACTGAAAAATACTTCTTTCAAACAATTCTGAAATAATATTGGATACATACAATTTGAGAGTATGTGTCCTACAGATGTACTTTTAGCAGTTTCTGCATGTGGTTTGTGTCTTTGAGTCCTTTGAGGGTTCACACACCTCGCTGTGCTTCCTCTTGTTGCCACCAGCTGCAATCTAGAATAATGAAAATACTTTATTAGTTCAGGATTTTTTTCCCACCACATCCTCTAATAGTCAATTTCAATTTGACCCACATACATACAGAGATACTCAGAAACATACACACACACACACACACACACACAGATACATGCACACGTAAACAACAACAACAACAGGACACTTACTTCAGGCACTGGAGGTTGTGGTTGTGTGGGTCGTGCAGGTGGGACAGCAGGAGCCTCCTCCACCCTCCTCACTATGGCTAGAGAAGCTGGGTTCCTGGGCACATGTTGTCTCCTCTGTATGTGCGGTGTCACCAGTGCTCATAAGAATCACATTTTTGCCCTTTTTGGGTATGTAGGATACCAGGGCCATGTTGGCCGTAAACACAAAGTGGGAGGAATGGACTGTCCTGTTCGTTACAGTTAGAAGCTGAGGTGGGAGCTCTGTCTTATTTTTTCTGACTGTTCCACCCATTGTCAGCTTTCTTTTGAGAAGTTCCTGTCCCGGGCTGTACGATGTGAAAAAATTATCCCAAGTGATGTTGTGGCCACTGAGGCCCTGTGACATATCCAGTACCACCCGTGTCCCCTGGTGTCTCTCAGGGTCTCCTCCCTCTGGCTTCCCAGAATGTTTTGTAACAACATTGTGCAGATTCTGTGTGTGTGTGTGTGTGTTTGTATGTGTGTGAGTGAGTGTGTGTGTGCATGTTTCTGTGAGTCTGTGTGTCTCTGTGTATATGTGGGTCAAATTGACCCGAAGACCTTGTGAAGGACATAAATGTGTAGGGGGGGTGTAGCATGTGCACTCAATGATTTTTTTTTCTTTGACATGTTCTTCACAGTAAATAAGCCAAGGCCATGGAGTTTCAGGTTGAAAAAATGTTTCCTTGTATATTTTTTCTTCAAGTAAAAATTTAAAACGGGTCAATTTGACCCGAAGACCACACAAGGGTTAAATGAATGAATTATCAAGATTAAAACAAGGGACATGTAATATTATCACACATCTTTCACTCTCCCCCAAAAAAGTGTAAAATATGCATCAGACATGAAGCAATTTGCTGGCAAAACAAAGCGTCCATTGACTCACGAGTGGGAAAGCGAGACAGTGGCCTCTCCTTGTCACAGATGAGTCTAGGACCAGCATGGCGTGATAAGGAGCACATAAAGAGGGCCAGTGATGGGGCCCTGAGGACTCTCTAAATGAGAAAAGGAACTGAGGCGACACATGGGGGTGTTTTTCACACTGAATCACCCCCTTTACCCCTCCCTCGTCACTCTGCTGGTGCCAAGGTGTGTATCCTGACCGATCAATATTCCTCACTATCAGGTTTGGTCATTAGCGATTAAGACACACGCACACACACACACACACACACACACACACACGCACACACGCACACACACACACACACACACGCACACACGCACACATGCACACACACACACACACACACATTTTGATTGGCATGGTTTTGTAATTCTAGCTAATGGCCTTTATAATAATACAGAGTTCATTCTCTAGTTCGTTTGAATCTATTGTTCACTGGTTTATTTGTCTTATTTGTATTTCACGCTCATTCAACTTTATCACTGTCATGACAGCCAGTCATGATGTCATGATGAAACTGCCTTTTGTTTTGAGAGTGTTATGTGGCCAATGGTAGAATTCTTCTCCAGTTACTCCAAATGTGCATTCTGTTCAACTCAACAGAATTGATGGTCTGTTAAGTTATTGCAATCTCCACTTATTGCAATTACATCTAAATCATTTGAATACATTTTGCATACTCTGGGCATATTTAGTTGGGTTTGTGGTTCCCATTATGAAAAGTAAAGCTTGACCCTCAGGCAGATGAACCTTCGGGTTAGGACCCAATGTAGGGTCGCAAATTTGATTTTGGGGGTCGTGCAAGGGTTTCTAAAATTTGAAGGCAAAAAAGTGTATAGGCCTACTCAGATATTTGATCATAGATTGCAGTCAAAACATTTTAAGATGAAAATAGACGCTTTAAGTATATTATATGTTGGTCTGAAACAAGCAATTTTGTTACAAATATTTAGACCGATTGTCAAAATCCTTAAAATCTGAGATATGTCCTTTCGATGACATGCAGTTGTTCCCAAACATTTGCAAGTGACATGCCTGATTCAGATCTGCAAACATTTTACATTAATGTGTAGCCAACCCCCTTCTGTTTGAGGTTGACCAACTATGGGTCTATGTTAGGCTATTATTCATTAATTCATCTTATTTTGTTCTTAGTAATTATTTCATGAGTGATAAACAATTACAACGTGGATTCTTCAATTAGCGGCTATGTTTATGTTCATGAACTTTCAACTGTAGGCGAGTGCACTCTTTGTGGTTTCTAATAGGTTGAGAATTCAGATACAGCAGGCGGGGGTAGAGAGTCTCAGCCTCATGATGATTCCACCATCTGCTATGAATTTACACAGGAATATCTAGTAGACTGGTTGTTCCACAGCAACATTTGTGGTTGCAAGTTAATTATATTTTGCATTCAGCTGATGGTCATCACCAGTTGTTCTCTCCTGCTTCCCTGAATTAACTAACCAGATGTAAGCACTCAGATAATCGGCAGGTTGGCTCATTTGATACAGTAGCATTTGACCCATGTTGTCTTACTGTAGTAAGACATTGCATGTTCACAATGATGGGACATAGTTAATAATCAGCAGTTGTTAAATCCTTGACAATTATAACTGTAAAACATGCATATGATTCAGGTAACACATTTGTTTTAATTATTATTCATGTTAAAGGATTTTTATTTAGCAAATTATTTAAAGAATCAGGTGAAATTCTGGCAATCATACGGTGGGTGGTTTGTTAGGTCACTGAGATGTAGTCAAAGTTAACATGATTGTCTGTCCAGCTTGAGAAGTCTTTTAAATTCTCTTAAAAGCACCAGCAAGCTGTCTTTGTCAAGCATGATAAAACAGGACGTGCCATTTCACTACGTACCTTTACAGTCTTCTTACCAGAGTCTATCCTGAGACCCCTGTCATCATGACTTTTCCCAGACTTAACTGTTGAGTGAGTTCCCACCATGCATTGTTCTCCTAAACCCCATCAAAACTGCAAGCACAGCCATGGGCAGTTAGCTAGCTTTAATTGGTACTACTAACTTTAGTACTAACAATTTGTTACCTCTGACATCAGAGCGTGACTGTGATTCATGCAGGAAAGATATTGTATCTTCCATGGCCCATTTGGAAGACAGTTTTACCTATAGTACTACAGACCAACCAGATTGTATAATATTTGGCAGAAGCAAAGATTGTTATGGCGGGAACCTTCATCAGAAAGTTTAGAGACACATGTCTAGGAACAAGATCACGTAGGACAGCAACTCATTCAGCTCTTCTACCTTCTTTAGATATGTACAGAGAAACTTCCACCATCACTTTCAAATGTTGTTATGAAAAGAACCAGGTGACTGAGAGGGCTATTTCGTACAATTTATTTCGATGTTGTCCTTTTCAGACTGTAAACAACTCCCCTGCATTCTAAAACAGTGGAAATACAGACAGACACACGCACGCAAACACCACACATGCACGCATAGCAAAAAAATGATCTGGGTTGCCCCGGCAACACCATGGGTTCCAGACGGCACAAGAAGTGGAACAGTGGTCCTCCGCCACAACGCTGTCTCTCCATTTCACGGCAAATTGTGCCGGCTGTGAGCGACTTGTGTGTGTGTGTGTGTGCGTGTGTGTGTGCGTGTGTGTGTGTGTGTGTGTGTGTGTGTGTGTGTGTGGGTGTGTGTGTGTGTGTGTGTGTACAGTGTGTGTGCGGACACTTGGCACTCTGTGTGTCTGTAACCGTGTTTGCACGCTGTTGCTTTCTTAACTCAGTCACTGTCTTAGGCATGGGTTTTTTGGGCTCAAACAAACTTCCCAAGCAGCATGGGTGATATGCGTTTGTACACACACACACACTGATATGAGCCCAGCCCTCATCCTGAGGTGGATCTGTGCTGTTTGGATAGCAGAGCACACAGCTAGGAGACGTGGACCACTCATTGCAAGCACTACAGGTTTCTGTTTGCCATCTCGCCAGTAGGAGTCTGTACCATGGCAATAACAACAACAGCAGCCAAGATTGTAATGGGAATTTAATCTCCTGTATGTTTGCGCTCTCTTGGTTCTCATGAATATGTAGGTTACAGTGTGCTGTTCTGGCCCATGCTGTGGTTCCTTCTGTCTCTGAATAAAAGAAATGCATAGATAAATGAAGAAGATAATCCTCCCACCCCTGCTCTGCTCGTTGACTATGAATATCTGAAGGTCTCGAGTGAGAGCCATGCTCGCCCTATCACATTTAAGATTCCTGTCTGGGACCCTGGGACCCTCTCTCTCTCTCTCTCTCTCTCTATCTCTCTCTCTCTCTCTCTCTCCAATTCAATTCAATGTGCCATATTGGCTTGGTAAGACGTTGTACATTGCCAAAGCACACACACGCTTATAGGAACTCATATTTGTATATGGGAATACATGGGAATACATTAAATAATGATTAAATACATTCAATGAATAATAACCAATGGTTACATGTATTCCCAATGATGACCCTAACATGGAGTGTGATGAATAATTAAATGATATAGCAATTTATGTAGACATACATACACAACAGTGCAATGATGATGTCATTCTCTGTTCCCTCAGCTGATGGCAGGCTTTAACATAGAGCAATGTCCAGCACTCGAAGAGGATGGAGACCTTTGTCTTGTTAGAGAGACCGAATTTGTTTAAAATCTGGCCATGTCATTTTCTCTCATTTCTTTGCGAATGTCACATTTCATGAGGAAATGAAGCTCTTCTTTGCAGAGGCTATTTAAATGCAAAAACATGTACATAGCCTTAAATAAAAATAGGTATATACACATAAATGAAATGTGGCGTGTGTGTGTGTGTGTGTGTGTGTGTGTGTGTGTGTGTGTGTGTGTGTGTGTGTGTGTGTGTCTCTCTCTCTCTCTCTCTCTCACACCCTATGCTCCTCTGATGGCTATGTGAAGGCATTCATGTCCATTTCTTGTTTCCCCCTTTTTCTTATTGCTTCCAGAATACCTACCACACACACACACACACACACACACACACACACACACACACACACTGCTGCTCATCCTGTAGAGAAAAGATCCCTCTCCTTGGCAGATAACAAGCTCCCTGAGTGTAGAGAGGGAGGGACAGGGAAAGAGAGAGAGAGAGAGAGACAGAGAGAAATGAGAGTGGTGAAACGGTGGAGGGAAATAACAGTCACCACTGCACACACCGCCAACTACTTCAGTCCCTTTGTGTAACTGGAAACTAATAATGTTATCCTTTAGGTGGCAGGGTGTATTCTTCCTTTGGTTGGCTTTCTTCCCTCTCTTCTTCTCTCTTTTCGCTCTGGCTGTTGCTGTATATGTCTGTGTCCTAAGTGATCAGGAGGTGCGTGTGTGTGTGTGTGTGTGTGTGTGTGTGTGTGTGTGTGTCTGTGTGTGTGTGTGTGTGTGTGTGTGTGTGTGTGTGTGTGTGTGTGTGTGTGTGTGTGTGTGTGTGTGTGTGCGCATGCCATGCAAACTTGATTCATTGTTTAACAGATTTAATTTTTAGAAAAGTGAAGCAAGCGAGCGAAAAAAGACCAAAAGCTTGGTCAGACACACACACCTATCAGAGAGGGGCAAATTCCTGAGATGCTGGGAGCAGAACATCATGAAAGCCCTAGTAATGGCTGAGGCTGTAAACAAAGTGGGATGAAATCTACATTTTCTCCTCACAGCTCAGGGAGGACTTTTCAACCCTGTGATATCGTTTTCATATTAATATCTGGCGGAGGAGGGCAGCTTCACACTGCAGCGTACAATGGATTAGAATGAGAATGAATCAAACCTGCTGTGTGAGCTAATGTTACGGTCTGGGCGGGGGGGGGGGGGTGGGGGGGGGACTTTGTTCTATCGCCTGTTTAATATTGTAAATGCTCACTATGTGTTTAACGGGTGAAGCTCAGAGATTTCTCCAGTCAGCAGACAGGTCATAACTGTCCACACCATAAAAGAAGCCTACGTACTTTTTTTTTTTTATATAGTGCTATCAGCAGTCTACCAATGTGAAGTATA
>NC_139665.1:20031604-20054104 GCF_951799395.1 Argentina silus | reverse complement strand
TTAATTATTATTAATATGGTTAATGCCTCGTTTTCTGATCAAAGCATTGGGCGAAGTAAGCGATTACATTTGGCCACAAATTAATTTTGGGGGGATTATTTTCGCCAGGAATGAGTCACAAATTTGGGGAGCTTATTGCTTCAGTGTGAGCCGTTGGCATGACGAGCAGCACAGCGGCTGAAATGTGAAAGCCGACAGCAGAGCAAGGGAGGGAATTCAAAGTAAGGAATCTCAGAGTTGGTTTGCATTTGTATATAAGGCAAGACCTGATTAACAAAACGAAAAACTACGTAAAAAAATAAATTGTAGCTACTAGTTTACAGCTGTGTTTACTGCTGTTCAATGCAAGATGGACAGACTGGCTGGCTGAGGCCTGACTAAGCTGGATATTCATACACTTTATACACTTTTTTTCTTTTTTACACTTCTTTTTCTTTTTTCGCTCACTCGCTTCAGTTTTCTAAAAATGAAATCCGTTAAACAATTAGTCAAGTTTGCATGGCCTTACTCCTCAATCGGTCGATTTGCAAGGCATTTCCATGTCCTGAGTGACTAGGTGTGTGTGTGTGTGTGTGTGTGTGTGTGTGTGTGCACGCTCGCGTATGTGTGTGTGTGTGTGTGTGTCTCTGTGCGTGTGTGTAGGTGTGTGTGTGTTGACTACAGCATCCTTCACTTATCACCCTGATAAGAGCCCTGGATCAATAATGTATCAGCCAACAGATGGTTCGCTGTCTCTGCTCTCATTTGTTGCCTCTCCTCATCTCCTCCCACTGCAAACAGTAGAACAGGGAGAGAGAGAGAGAGAGAGAGAGAGAGAGAGAGAGAGAGAGAGAGAGATACGGAGTGGGTGGATAGAAGAGAAGAGGCAAGGAGGGTAAACAAGTTACACATTGTCTTGGTGTATTCCTCACTTAAATTGTCAATCAAAAGCAATGTTGAGGAGTTGAAGGAAACGTGGTTGATAACCACAGCAACAACCAGAAAGAGACCTTCAAAATTGAGGCAGTATACCACAGGAAAATGGAAGCCTGACTGGGCTCAGACAAGGGAAAAGAAAAGCTAATGGAGCCAACAATAATGCATTGGAATGTATTATAGTGTATAATTGTCTTTCTATTTTGTCTTTCTAATGTATTGCAGTGATTCACGGTAGCTTATTTTAGTGTTAACTGAGCATGACAGTATTCATTGTGTTAGGGTTGTCACGACTCCTTATTGATGAAGAGACTCTCAACATTCAGGGCCATGGCCATAAAGATGACATGGACGTGGCTTATTTAGTTGTACAAGGACAACTCAATATGGAGGCAGACACTATTGCATACAGTATAAGCATGGAAAACAGATTTTAATCTCAGTTCGCAAAACAATAATAAGCTGTCTGTCTACCAGTGGAGGCTGGCAGTGGTAGAAATCAGAGGACAGGCTCATTGTAATGCATGGAATGGAATGAGGAATGGTGTGAAACACATGGTTTTATACCATCCTCATTCCGTTTCATGCATTACAATGAGCCCGTCCTCCGATGTCTACCTCCACCAGCCTCCCTTGCTTTCTACTCATGCTGACTTGCAACTCATAACAGCCTCTAGACGAAGAATTAATGAAGTATGATCAGGTAGGGTTTGTGTTACGGACAGTCTTTCTGTTCATATCACTAACACAATATGGACAATCTGCCATTTGTGACATTTACACTGACATTTACACTCTCAAAGCATATTGGATCGGCTTGCTGCCATTTACTGTATACATCCTGCTCTCTGCTGTTAGAATGTCTGCATCACCTTTTAGATGTGATGCTATGCAAAGAAATGGGTTTTACACACATGGCTGCTTTCTTCCCATGAGGAATCATAGTCATGTAGAGTTCAGGCCATGTCATGGGGCCAGATTAAAGGTGTTGATGGAGCATTAGTGTGTGTCTATTTATTTATTAGACTTTTTGGATTCAAATCCATACTATGATCCAAGCGTCCTCTTGTGAGACTTACACATTTATGAATGATTAGCAGACACATGTTCGTTTCTGATATCAATAAATGACTGGTTTAGGTTCAGTGGTCTCTCAGTAATAGAGTTGACTGCAAAGAATGTTACAATTGCCCCCGGTCTCCCCTACATTTGACCCAAACCTAACCCCTAGAATCTATGAGAGTGCCGAAGGGGAGTATTTATGTTAAACTGCCTACAGGGGGTTGGATAATGCTTGAGATCTAAGACTTGAGATAGGCCTGTGGCAGTGTCAGTCATCCATGAGAAGAGAGGTAAGATGGAGGACATCGTAATGTGTGCTGTCATCCTGTGAATGTTATAGCTCTCCCCTGCGGCCCTCTCTCTCTCTCTCTCTCTGTTTCTCTCTCTCTCTCTCTCTCTCTCTCTCTCTCCACCTGTCCATGATATACTTGAAGTACCATACAAACTTACCTCCTGCATCCTCTTTCTACGGTACCATCTTCCTCTATTTTCCTCTTCCTCTCCCCTCCAACCGTCTCTCACTAACTCCCTCCCTCTCTCTCTCTCTCTCCCTTGGGGACTAACCTCGTCCTCCCAGGATGTAAACCTTCTCCAGTTCTCTGCTGGCAGTTGGCAAGTCTGACTGGTTTAGCATATCAAAGGTGCTGCACTGGAATCAAGCTCTCTCATTATTTTAACAGCCAAAACAGGCTTGGGTGTTAATGAGAGAGGAGAAGAAAGAGGAGAGTGTCAGAAACCTCAAGACCTCCCCTGAACAAGGTACAACACCAAAATCAGAACAATGCCATGCATGCTGTTTATTGACCATTTTAAAACGGGTTCAGAGAAATGTGTGATCTGATTGTCTAAAACGGGCATTGCAAGCCAGGCATACATTTCTGAGAATCACACCGCTGAGAAATGTATCAAATAAATGTATGCATAGACATGCACTCTTTTCACAACCATAGACAGCATCCAGAGAAACCAGTTCTGGGACTATCAACCAGCAATTGGGTAGTTTTGATAACATGGCAGTCAATATGAATAGAATTAACGACCAGAGAACACCTAAAAGATCCACTACGTAACATTCAAGCTTACAAACAGACAAACCTATGCCCCCCCCCCTTAAATTGCACTTGACAACCAGAGTTAGTGAATGTAGCATCACGTTTTGTTGAAACATTGATGATTTGGGAATTAATCTGGCTTTGTAACACACTCAAGCCCATGTGTTATGACATTTTTATCATGACTGTGACATGGTTGTAGCCATGAGGTGAAGGCAAGTGTATTATTGATGAATCATCATATATCAGTAATGTGTAGTTTTGCAATCTCTTTCTTGAACATTTTCTATGTTTCTAACTGCCCTGAAATCTGCTCCAAAACTTTAATTTGGGAAGTAATAGAGCTTTGATCTGCATACACTTTTAAACCAACCTGAGAGATGCTGGCAGTGACTCCCTTTCTTCATCCTCTCTCTCTCTCTCTCTCTCTCTCTCTCTCTCTCTCTCTCTCTCTCTCTCTCTCTCGCTCTCTTCCCCGGCTCCAGTCACTGCCTTGACACTCTGCTTGAACCTAATACCCCTTTCCCCCCTCTTTCTCTTTCTCTCCCACTGCTCCTGAGTGTGCGGTGTCTGAGTGGCATGATTAATTAGCAGAACTTGGCTTGTGATTGGGGGATGTGGCCATCCACAGCGGGAAAACCATAACTCACCCTGGGAGCGCTGAAGGTGTTTCTGTTTACTGCAGCTAGGGACATTAATATAACAGATGTACCCGCTTCCACCGAACAGGCTGAAAAGCAGGAATAGACATGCTGTTACCCAGACCCATTGACAGTGTGTCTCAAATGACACCTTGTTTCTCTTGTCGTTCACCACTACTCTGCTTTGTATCGTGTCTTTGAAGCTGCCACATGTGTTGGGTCTCTTGCAATGTTGCTAGCATGTTAGCAGCTAAGTTGTGGTAACTTGCCTGTGTTCGATGTTAAGGTAATGGCCCATGTATAAACCACTGCCCTGGTAACAATTTATCCTACATGCAACAAAGATAAGGGCTCGAGTATGTTGCAGTGTTTGCTCAGTTCGATGATAGACATCTGTCAGAGTAGATCTAGTTTGCGTGTGAAAGGATGAAAACGTCCCCCCCCCTTAGGCTACTCATTATTCCGTGCGCACACATCCGATCTAGAAATGTTCCCTTTAATACAAGTTGGACATTTTATTTGAATACAGTGCTGTACGTAGCCTAATGAAGGTGTATCTTACAGCATAAGCCTGGTTAACTTGGAATTTCAGATGTCTTCACTTGGCATAACTTGCAGTTCGTTCAACCAAGGACAGGAATGGCTATCCATCAATTAATTGAAAAGGGAAAGCTGTGGATTTGCTGGCGTGTTGGGCTTATGTCAGCCTACATGAGAGTCGGCTTAGTAAACGTTTCTAAACCCATTAAACAAGCAAAGATTTATAAGAAATATGACTAGATTTGGGAAATACATGCTTGCTACATGTCACACCCCTGTACAGATGACAAGCTTGAGTTGTAGCCTACTTTATGCTTAGCAGAATCCTAATATGATATTTATAATCAGGGCATTTCTAACAGCAGAAATGTGTATGAGTGGATTGCAAGAGGTAAGATTTATATTTATATTTACAGAGAATAACAGATCATGGATGTTAGAGAATGAACCCCATGTATTGTGTGCAAAACAATGCCATTGTACAGTATATTCATTCCAAATTGAATAATAGTATGAATGAAACTACAAATTAAAATATCACACAGCCTTAATAACAAAGCATGTTGCCCATTATTGGCACGGATGTGGACATATTTAATAGCATATTGATGTAGTCTAGAAATTAAGCCTGTGCGCTTCAATTAGCTGGGCAAACCATAGCAGTATCACTTGTAGACTGAACGTTTGGCATGCTTGTAAACATTGGGTGTGCCCCGTTAGTCGAAAAAAGCTCTCCTTTCCACTCCCACTACCACTTTCTCCTAGATTTCCGAGTCGCCATTTTGACGGGTCTCCCAATAGTGTAGGAGAAGTTGAAGTCCACTTCAGATATCTGCTATAGTCGACGTTGTACACATTTTAATCCAGCGTACAGTAAGCCTACCCAATTTCCAAATTTCACTTTGATTTTGAATGCTGACAATCATTGCATTTGAACACATTTTATTTATATGTATAACATAGTCCCGCTCCTCAATGACAATGGCTTGATTAAAAGCTCTGTGATTGGTTTGCTGTCATCAACATATGATGCCGAATGTCCCAATTCTCATCATGACTCCTCTTCTCCTCCACTCGTCACCTTTCTGGGGCAGGAGCGAGCAGGTGGTAGTGGTAAGTGGTAGTGAAAAGGAGCAGTGAAAAGTCTTGGGCCGCACCACTTGAATTCCGAGATCTAACATGTTGCAGAAGTTGGGAACATATCCCTCCGCCATTACCTGAAAGGGGTATGTTGCAAGTGAGATAAAACCTCCAGCATCACAGACACACAGACACACAGGCACACAGATACACAGACACACACACACACACACACACACACACAGAGACATTCACTCATACCTATACTCATTAGTATTGACATAATAGGACCCAGCGATAGCCGGCCAGTGATTAGAGCTGGCATGGTTTCAGTGTATTGCCCTTCATAGAGGTCTTGTTTAGTCCATGTGTCTAATTGACTATGCGCTCGTTAATGTGATCTTATGCATAACAGCACCGGGGGCTATCGCGAGTCACATTACAGTCACAGCGTGGCGCGACTCAGGGCAAGGGACAGTGGTCCTGCCATGCTGCAATGTAAACGAGCGCCACACAGGAGCCACATATTTAAACCCTCACATCCCCCTAGGCATTAGGACCTCTACACATAGAGTAGAATACCAACAGATAGAGGGGCTGAAACGCCTGCCATCCCAACATGAAGCCAATTACAACGCATGGTTTTGCATATGGTCCCATTCCATATGACCACTGCATGTAACGTTAGATAGTTTGATTTCAAGTGAATGAGTGAGAGACAGAGAGAGAGAGAGAGAGAGAGAGAGAAAGGGAGAGAGAGAGAGAGGGAGAGAGAGAGAGAGAGAGAGAAAGGGAGAGAGAGAGAGAGAGGGAGAGAGAGAGAGAGAGAGAAAGGGAGAGAGAGAGAGGGAGAGAGAGAGAGAGAGAGAGAGAGAGGGGAGGAGGAGGAGATGACAGATATCACAAGCTGCAGTATCACTAAATGAAAGGGGAATGGGAAGAACAACAAATGAGACATGCTTCGTTCCGAATCCGACTGTTTATCATACAAATGAAGGGTCATGTTCGAGTGAGCTGGGAGGATGACAATCAATCGCGCTGTACACAAAGCAATCTGTGTATCGCCAGCCAGCCTGACAACCTATTGTCTGTCACTTGCAAGGCACCGTGCATCAATTTGCACCACTAATGTCACTTGTTTCGTTGTATTACCTCCCACTCACACAGAAACATACCGTAAACATGATTCCCCGGGAACAACACACGGACCTTTAGCATGTTAATGGGGTTTATTATTATCATGTTGCAGGATGTAGATATGCACTGCATATCTGTGTGCCACCTGTGGGTTCGTTTCCAGATTGTATGGATGATGTGATTTACCACTTACTTACCTGGTGTTATTGTGACTTCTGTATGTGTTGGTATGTGAGTGTTTCATTGACGTCAGACTCAATTTAAAGCACTTTGAGATCTGGTAGTGTGCTCTGAATTGAACAAAGTGTTGTTTGTCCAGTGGTGAGTGATTTACACTTTATCTTTCAAGTTATTCATAAAGAGCCTTGTCAATCAACAGCCTCAGATGGTAAAAATGTTTTTTATAATAATAATAATCCACCTTTTAAAACCCTTACAGGCGTTGTGTTGCTAAGCACTTAGCACTCACATATATTGCAATCAAAGTTAGTCAACAAGTACCCTTCAAGGTATTCTAAAACAGATTGCTGTAGTAAGGAACTTTTGCATGAAATGACTTCTCCCTCATGCCTCTGTACCATCGTTTAATGTCTCACTCCTCATTTAGTCTGTGTTTATGGGAGTATTGACTGGAAGATTACTGGCAAGATGACAATTACCATCCCATTGACTTTAAATTGTCCAGCCCCTTCTTGCCTCCCTACCACATGTTGAGCCACTTTAGCAACATCAGTGCCTGTCCCAAAACTGATAGAGGAACTGCCAGCAGTGCTGTGCTTACACTGTGGCTACATAAACTTGTGCAATTGAGAAGAAGAAATTGGGCAGGAAAAGAGAGGAGTGAGTAATGGGAATTCTTAAGTCATCACGAAAAAGAAAGATGGAATACACCGCATTCTAACCACATTATATCCTCTTTTTTTATGTTTTAACAGTATTTAGATATGAACACCTACTGTATGAACGCACACTGATATCAGTCCTGAGCCTTTTATGCATGAATGTTGAATGCATGAGTTTCTCTGATCGGGAGGTGTGTGGGAGACTTTGTGATGTTGGCTAAAAGGATTAGCATCCTGTCCCTGATTCAGTGCTAATTTCTGCACTGTTCTGCACATTCAGACAGCCAACCCTCAACCCCCAGCTCCCATCTTTCCATCCCACTAAGCTGTGTCTCCATACGGTACGTCCTTGTGTCTAATGAATGGCTCCAACGACCCAATGGTCTAAACCAGTACTGTAGGACCAGGAGTTGAGCGGCTTAACCAGCGCAAATCCACTTAAATGTTCCATGATGGGGAACATATTCAAAAGGGAAGAACTTTTTTTATTTGTTTTATTTTCAAGCAGCCATATCATGATGGAGAGAGTGGTAATGGTGCACAGTAGGGAACGCCCACCCATTGATTATAATATGTGATCTCAGCAGTGCCTGACTATGTCGGGGCCATGATTGATCCAACACTTAACTTTAACCTCTAGATATTACAGAGAATTTGTATCTGACTCACACGGTAGGGGTTAGCATAGAAATAGGAGCTAAGGGCCTCAAACCTCAGTGTGGGAGCAATGCTGCACTCGCTCATGGCTAAATATCATTCATGAACGTGTATACTTGGCACAGATACATCTTCCTTTCTCCTGTTCACCCTCTCTCTTTCCCTCCACACCCTGTCTCTCTCTCTCTCTCTCTCTCTCTCTCTCTCCTTCTCTTGTCCCCCACTGCTCACTCTCCCGGAAGAGTCAGCACTCTTGTTGTAAAAGATACTTTTTTAGTGACTTTGCTGAACGCTGAATACAAAGTGAGGTAATTACGGGGAGACCTCCCATTGCTAACAGCTAACTGCTGCTTCTGTAGTTCAGACTGGTACAGGGGTTTGGCACCCCCTCTGTTTAGGTAGAGACACCCCCCCCCCATCCCCCCGCTCCCCAGCCCTTACCAGGATAGCATTAGCATACAGGCCACGTCTCACCGCCTGCCAACCTTTAGGCAGTGATTCCATCATGCAGTGATACCCAGCGAGGGCTAGCAGTAAAAGTGCCATGCTGCCGGGCAGTGACGGCTACAAAATGGCGGGAGTGGCAGGAGGCAGTAAAAGGAAAATAGGAGTGGAGAAAAGAGACGGGAGAGAAAAATTACACCCTGTCTGGCAACAGAGTTCAACAGAGGAGAAGATGGAACTTGCTTAAGAGTCACATTACCTTTTTTCTCTTGTTGGTGTTGTTGTTGAAGTTATTGATGTAATTGGCCCGTGTTAACGTTAAAAAATAAATACAAAAATCTATCTGGGAGTTTTTTCTTTGTTTGTTTTTATGGAGGCATTGGTGGAGGCAGCCAAGTTCCACTCAGGTGTTGTACTGTAGGTCATCGTATTGATCGTGAGGTAACAGTTATTCAACAGGGTGCCGCTTTACTGTTAAGAGGAGACATGGCCCTGAGCTCGATGGCTTCCAAGCGCCACAGGTATTCTTGGTCTCTTCATTTATGGTCATTAGTGATTTTCAAAATCAAGAGCCTGTTTCTAGGCAATGATCCATCCATAATCTCTATGCCTTAATCTCCCACTCTCACCCAGTTTTCAGTTCACTGATTAAGAGAAAAGACTGTTAGTCATTGGAACTAATCGACCTGTGACATAGGAAGTGGAAAGCTAGTGTGTAGGGAACATGATACAGTAGATTCCACACAGAACATGTACACACTCCATGCCGAAAGGAGGCAGTCACTGTGCTCCCCTGCTGTCCCTTCCCCCAGGAAGAATCAGGAAATGATGGAAGCGAAGGGACGGAACTCAAATGCGGAGGCGAGTAGGCATGCTCAGTAGGCATGCTCAGTAGGCATGCTCAGTAGGCATGCTCAGTAGGCATGCTCAGTAGGCATGCTCAGCCTCCCCTAAAGCTATTTCCATTATGGGCTTTTGTGTTAGTAACAGTATGTTACATATTTTCTTGGACCTTCTCCCACATATTGAACGCTGGTTAATTTGAGAGATTGGGCTGGCCGAATCGGGAGCATCTGAGCTTTTCCCTCCACAGTACAGACACACACACCACCATATCCCACTATCAAGTCTAATGCAACACACTGAGAGTAGGTTAAAACTGGGTTGCTAGCCTAGGTACAGTAGGACCCCTAAACAAAGCCAGACAAGTAAGCTACCCTTTACACCAGTGGTCTCCAACCCATTGATCGCGATTGACAGGTCAGTTGTGAATGCATTACAAGTTGATTTTGAAGCATTGCCTGACAAAGCCATGACCAACGACCAACACGGTAATATGGTAACTTGCAGGATTTAAAAATGCCAACGGTGTGCTTTTCAAAAAATGTCCGCTCCATTTTCTGTTAAACTGCAAAATTAAGAGCTGTTTGTCTATTCACAATGTACCAGCAATGATTAGCGAGAGGGAGAGAGGGAGAGAGGGAGAGAGGGAGAGGGAGAGAGCGAGAGGGAGAGAGGGAGAGAGGGAGAGAGGGAGAATGGGAGAATGGAGAGCATTTTTTTCTCTCAGCTAAGAGAGCACGAGGTCGATGGCTGGTGCAGCGCGGTCACTCCACACACCTTGCATTAACATGCGTCCTGTGATCGGATCACATTGATCTGATAACAATCAGATTTGGCCAACTTGTATTTACACCTTACATTAAAATGTCCTATTTATCTAACCTCCATATCTGGATTGTGGTCAAATTTTGTTTAAATATCCCTTCTCACAGCTTGCGGTCACATGTCTAATAGTATTTTAATCTAATTTATGTTTATGGATAAACAAAGTTGTAACAGTATTTGTATACAGGACACATTTTAATGCAACAGCCGTTACCAAGAAATAGACATGAACAGAACTGCATTAAAATGTGTCCTGTATACAAATACTGTCCGCATCCTGATTGTGTCCATGTGAAACGTACGGTGTAAATGGAAAAAAAATTACTCATTGTTCTCCGATCTGTTCAACTTTGTTTAGCATTAAAATGTGTCCTGTGAATGGGGTCATAAACTCACAGTGCGCGAGGAGTGTTTGTGCTTATTTGTTTGTTTTCAGTTCTGTTCATGTCTATTTCTTGGTAACGGTTGTTGTACAGTATACTTCCAGGATTCCATTAATACACCGGCAACTTTTTGTTCACAGCCAGTGATCACTCTCCGGTCGACTGCCTGCTCCACAAGGGGACAGCTTGGCTGGTGAAAACAAAACAAAGAGGCTTGTTAGTCTACAAAAGAGGAAATAGTTCCAGTTCTGAGCAAATCGATTATAGAGACTGGAATTGTTTAATTTTCAATAGAATGCACCTCAAAAAAACATTTCAAGCTTAATTCGGAAGTAAACTTTAATTGAACTGTCTCTGAGAAGATGTTCCCATGTAATTAAAACAATGCTAACTTGCTGTATTTTCAGCTTGCGCAAAACAGACACAGGTGTATTGGCAATTTGTGTAGGAAGTAAAAGGTGAAATTACCACAGCACTGAAGTGCTGTCTCACCTGCGCTCAGGTAGGTAGGAGTAGGAGTAGGTAGGAGTCATATGCTAAACCAAATATTGTAAAGGTGGGTGGAGGAGTGAGCTAAACCAACATCTGATGTCCCTAAGGAGAGTTAAAGTGTTTAGCTTTCCCTTGAGTTGCCTGCTGAGTTGAAGGAAGTAGAGCTGATGGTTACAACACTGTCTTTAGTACTTGGGGGCAGACATGGAGGTCTCTGCTGGAAGGGGGACACTCAGAGCAGACTGTGGTTCCCCAGTTTGCTGTGAGTGGTAACGTTTGAGGCTTTAATTATGCATGCCTGACCTATGCAAAATACTCACAGGCTTAAATAATAAAACACTGCGGATGTGGACAAGCAGTGGGGATTCCTCTTGTGCAGTCTTAGCATATTTTTTGTTTTGTGTGTCAGTGGTTAAAATAATCTTACGCTCACCCATACCTGGGAGAAGCCTTAGTACTACTTACTACTCGTAGTAATTGTCAGATGTTAAAGCATTGACTGAACGCCTCAATGTTCTAAGCAGCTGTGCCCATTACACTTACTGTGCTTTTCTCTGTCATCAAAGCTAGCAAAGTAAGTCACCCCTGTAATGACATCTGGTGTGTCCTCAATTATTTCCAAAGACTCGTCTGTGTTACAAATACACAGCCATACATTCAGTAAAAAGATGACACTTTATGTGAGCAATTCTCCATGTAAAGACTTGAATGAATAATGTATGTAAAGGTATGTACTGTAATAGTTATGTCATAATTACTAACCCTATAAAGAAGACTTTGTGAAGTCTACTGCTTAAGGTCTGATTAGTATTGTCAGGGTGGTCCACCCACTGGTCTAAACTGTATACCTGGATAGGTGTTAGGATTAGCATTAGCATTGGAGCATTTGATGCATGCTGAAGTAAACAAACTACACCCGACTGCAGCAGACGATCGACGCATGTCAACGGTGCCAGATGTACTGGTTGATATTGACGTTCATCCATTGATCAATTATCCTATCGATCAATTATCCTACTACAGAGTTTTTTTCAGGTTTTGGTGAAATGCAAGTTGCCACATTTGCTCTAAATGTGTCATCCATCTTCTTTGTCATGTGATTCATCCAATGGATGTGGAAAACATTTCATGTGTAATTGGCTTCTGAAACAAGCTGAATCTCAGCATTACAATGGCATCACCTCTCTACCCCCCCAATATTGAGTGATCGACATGACATTTTACAATTGGAATCTAGCACTACACTGAAAAAAGGCAACCACGACTACCTCAGCCAGTGTGGTGGCAGCGCACGATGTAGGCAAGGCTATGTTGTTGCGGTATTGGAATCCTGTAATATCACAGTTAACAAAATCATATGTATAGAAAATATATACATATATAAGACTAGGGTTGCTTGTAGGGTGGGCTGGATCTATGTGTAAGTCACTTTAAATCATAGGATTCTCAGTAGAACAGTTAAGTTAAGTTGCAACTAGCTACAAGAATACGACTTCATTATACAATGGATGGTTTGGAATTTCTACGGCTTATCCTGTCTATGATATATATTAACTACTTTCTGCAAATAATTTCCCCAGGCTTTCCGAACAAGCTTGGTCTCAACAAGGTCACTGTACATAGTAATGACTGATTGCAAAGCAATCATGCTATAGTGGAAATTGTTATTACACAAGGGGAATAAGGACTGTTGGAGTTAATTTGCAGTTGGCATAGTGAAGTTTAACACTGATGTGATTCATGCTAGCAATTCTTGACCACAAAGAACTCCCGCTGTGTCAACATGATCTCCAGAGGAGGCTTCATGCTGCAGGGCTTGTTCACAGAGCAGTGGGAACGGCCTCCATCAGGTCTCAGGTACTGTACATCAAAAGGGCTGATACGAGACAGGGAGAGAGAGGGAGAGACAGGGAGAGAAAGTACAAGCAAGTTGTTCTGAGACTCTTCAAGCTACCCTCCATATCATCCTGTCAAAACCGATTCACCCACTCATTCCAATCCCTTAAATTGAAAATGAGATGACTCAACGCTGTCCCTACCCTCTCCCTCTCCTCTCCTCTTTATTCTGTCCATTCCACTATGTCCCTCCATCCCTCCTGAATGCTCACAGAATGAGAGAGTGGACCTCCTACTCTCCTCATCAATTATTCAACAGGTACTGCTTGGAATATATTCCGCACCCCTGGTCTCCCTTCCACTGGGGTCAGAGAGAAAGACTGCTTTAGGAGGAGACAGGGTGGTAGATTTTGTGAGGAGTGTACCCTGTTTTCTTCATTCTCTCTCTCTCTCTCTCTCTCTCTCTCTCTTCTTCACTCTCTCTGTTTTCCTTTTACTCCTTCTCTTTCTCACTCCTTCTCTCTGTATCTCCATCTTTCTCTCCTTTAGTTTGCAGTAGGAAATGGGAGATGGAAGATGGTGAATTATGGATGATTTTCATTGCCCTGCTCTCAGATCTGAGAAACACCAACGATTAGCATTCAGAGAGAGCCTCATATCTCGCGAGGGAGGGAGAAAGAAAGAGAGGGTAAAATAAATGAAGAATCAGAGAAAAGGAACAGGCATCTTTTAATCATGCTTTGATGCACCACATCAGGCTTGTAATCTTATCTTGGTAAATGCACTAAATATTGCAATAATATCTCCGTTAATACAATAATACACCTCTTTGGAGACAGCCAATTTGTGTTTCTTAAGATTTAGATATCTCAAAAGAGTGGAAATGGATTTCTGAGCAATGGAAATACCTGACATAAGATGTTACTCCTTTTCCATTACATACCTCAAGTAACAGGAAAGAGTAGCCTCCATTATGACTAGGCATAGGTTTATGAATGCAAGGTATGAAACATGTTTGACCTTACCTGTCACGCACACACACACACGCACCTGATATGCACATGGCGGTATCACTGTATATGATAGTACTGTACACTATGACCTACCACTGACACTGACATTAACAGGGCTGTCATTAAGTGTCATTGCCACTCATGTCATGTAACTTAACACAGTTCTGACATAGAGGAATCCTGGCACCATGACAATCTGTCATAGCACCCTGCCTAGGGTGATGTTGTCATGACAGCATGTCACGGTGGTAGATCTCGCTATTGGCTTTCTTTCTCCAAATGGTGATCTCAATATGAAAGGATGAACAAGACAGCTGTTATCATCAGGGTGACCTCGTGATCATACCCTGACGACATCAGCTCTCTTGTTCATCCTTGAGGTCGCCATGTTGCCATGTGACATAATGTCATGACAGCATCGCCATTGGCAGGTAGCTATGACGGGTTGATATAGTGCAAGGATTCATTTTTGTCATGACAGCGTTTTATTACATGACATGACTGGTCATGGTACTTCATGACAGCCCTTAAATCATGTTAATGACAGTGTCAGTGGTAGGTCAATGTGTACATGTAAAAAAAAACTGTTACGCAAATTCCTCATACTCCATAATTCATTAATACATAGCACCCCTAATACATTATGACAATATATGCATACCAATGCATATATTAATGAATGTTTGAGCAGCAGTTACCTCACCATTACAGGATGGTAATCCATGTGGTTTTGCAGCGGTCATAGAATGGCTAATAGATGTTAGAAGTACAAAGCTAATTTCGATACCAAATGCTGGTATTTTATATCTTTTTTCTTCTTTTTTTTTATCTCAGGGACAAGAAGGCGAGTTTTTCATGGCCCATTGACTTGATCTAATTTGGTGGAAGAGAACAGTGTATTTCTAAATTTGTCACAGGGCCACCAAGGTTGGCACCACAGGACGGAACACTGAGCAGCAGGGCTGTCTCCCATGTCAATTTCACACCAAACTCTAAAAATACACTTAATTATATCGGGAGGAAAATAGCACTTGAGATACTGGCTGAGAGTTTCTGAGAGCTGAGGAAGCTGACCCTTGTGTGTCATTATTTCCTGCTAGATTTGATTGATTCCTGCTAGATATTCTGTTGGATGTTCTTTCATGAGATCATGAGCAGTCACCACATCGGAGAAAGCTAATTGATGTTAGATTGTAGTTACAGTACATGGAATAAATAGCTTTATTATGCCCATGTCTTTTTTCCAGCTTTACGACCATAAGTTAATTGAGATAAGAAATAATAAGATATTGCTTGTCTGTAGTTTTAATTTAATTATCAATAAATTGGTGAACAAACAAGCACTCACGACTGAAGCCGCAGTTTAACAACTCACGATGATCTCTGTCACACGCTACAGTAGACCATGCGAAAACAGCACGTCTTCGAAACGAGGCTCGCTTGAGGCAGAGGTAGTTGTTCGCTTCAAGTCTATTTTTCTCGGCAGCGAGGCGTAAATGCAGAGAAATAAGCACATAATATCATCTATAAAT
Source organism: Argentina silus (assembly GCF_951799395.1). Taxonomy (NCBI): domain Eukaryota; kingdom Metazoa; phylum Chordata; class Actinopteri; order Argentiniformes; family Argentinidae; genus Argentina; species Argentina silus. Next base: position 20,038,810 of record NC_139665.1, on the reverse strand, counting down.
TCACAAATAATGTCAATCATTGAATTGAATCAATTTAAAAACGACCCTGCACACATTGAAAGGTTCGGCATCGCTTGTTTAAACAAAATAGTTTAACAAAATAGATAAACAAAATAGTGTTGACATGATTTATGTCATGCAAGTAGGCTATAGGCTGCTTCAAATAATTAAAATTGCAGATTAGTTCTTGAGGTTTCAAGAATACAGTCTCCCATCATGAAGTGTAGCCGAAATTATTATCAGATAGCTTCCCTTCATGAAATGTAGCATATTTTGTCATCAGATCAACGTTTGCGGCAGCGCATCTCATCTCGCTCTTGGTGCAGCACTTTGAAAACTGTGTTAACGGAGATAATACGGTACGCTCTCATTTCGGTGTTTCTGTAGTTTCGGCGTGGGATGCATAAAGCAGCTGCATGTGGAACCATTGCTCCCTGCTCTGACAAGAGAGAGGAAAAAACGTCTATCCAAAACAAAGACCAATTATGTCAAACACCCCAAGCACCGTTCAGTGCCCCATCCACCCCTGCAGCCCCTCAGAGCACTCTCCCGACGACTGACAACCATTCAGAGCTGTCAAACCGGGCCGCTAATAAGCTAATACTGGCAACAATTGGTAATTAGGCGTCCCAGAGTAAGCAATTAATTAAAGCCTCACAATGATGCCTCCCCCCACTAATAGTTTGGTAAAAAGACAGCTCACTTGATGTTATGTTTAATAGTCATAAACTTTTATTGCCTCTCAAACATGAAGAGTCAATTACTTGCGAGTGGAGATGCCTGCTAGGGGCTCTGTTGGATAGAGAGGTTGATTGAGGGCGTTAAAGTCCTCGAAGCTTTAAAGAGATGGAGGGAGAGTAAATAAAGGAAAGTTAATTAAGGATCGGCAGAGAACAACAAGAGAGTTAGCTCAATTGTCTCTCTCTCTCTCTCTCTCTCTCTCTCTCTCTCTCTCTCTCTCTCCCTTTAATTTGCTTGGTTATTCTCCCTTATTTTCTAATTAATTGTGGGTGTTATGGTAACCCATAAATATACTTTAACTCTTTTAATAATTGTGATAGTTAGGCCATGTAAACTTGATTAAATGTTTAACGGATTTAATTTTCAGAAAAGTGAGGCAAGCAAGCGAAATTTAAAATAAATAAAAGTATCAAAGTGTATTGAGTGTACGAATATCCAGCCGAGATAACTATCACAAACTATGAGAAATATTATGGTACCTTTCAGTCGATACATTAACATTAATTAATTTAGGAGCTCTGGGCAAGATCTTAGCTTAAGTCATTGGTGTTTTGGGTATGGAAAGGTGAGACAGTTGTAATTACTTCATTATGCTATCAAAATCCAGGGAAGCCTTATCCCTATACAATAATGAATTGCAAGTAATGGAAAAATGACATACTGCGGCTTTAATGATAATTCTGCTATTTAAACATCTACATATTGGACTAGAAAGCTATAATGCATTCACTTGTAGCCTAATGATGAAATAATGTGCACTTCTGTGTTAAATACATATATTGTGAGTATTGCGTTGAACAAGTAATCACAGCTATAAGCTAGTCTTGCTACAATATATGTAATATGTAGTCTTTCGTTTTCAAAATCAAGTCTTATCTGGAGAGAATTCAATGTTAGGAATCTCAGAGGGCAGTGTGGAATGATTTTAAAAGTACGTAGGAACGTGCAGTAGTGTTTTCAGCTTGCAAGATGTGCTCCACGGTAGACTTTTGCACATTAATTGACTTACATCTAAAGTTATAAGCTATGACCTGGAATGCAACCAGTAGGCCTACAGTACATACATTTAAAAAAAAAAAAAAATATCCAAATGAATACAGTCCCAGAAATGGATTCCCATTGTTGTTGGCTTTCAGGTGCCATGTTGTCTGCCACCGGTTCACTGAAGCAAGCGCTCCAAATTAGTGGCTCATACTTCACCAAAAGAATAACTAGAAAATAATCCAATATAAATAATGTCATTGGCTGGTAATATTCAATCACTTACTTTTTTTTTCCATTAAACAATGAATCAAGTTTGCATGGCCTTACAAATATTGACTACGAATAACACAGATGACTGAGAAACCTTCTCTCACACACGTCCTGGTTTCTCAGAAGCCTCGGTGAAGACGCCCTGCTGCCACTCTATCCCAGAACATGACCCGGTTTTAGAGGAGGCCTGAAGTGTTACTGCGCTCCTTGGCAGCATTAACAGTGTGCCGCTGCTGTGTCTCTCTTAGCTCTGCGATGAGTCATCGTCCTCCCCAGTCTCTGCAGCTTAATGTGGAGGGGGGATGTTGTGGCATGCAGCACACCGGTGTGCCTGGTCAGCCATTACCTGAACCTCTTTCTTACCAGCTGTGCACAGCTAAGGCAGTGGAAGATGTAGATGAAAAAAGAGGAGGACTGCTGAAGAGGATGGGAATGTGTTCTTGATGCACTTTCTTTGAGTCAGTTTGAACTATGTATTTGCTTCTGAGATGTGAATTAATTACACAAGGTAGCAGAACAGGTGAGGTGTGTGGTAAATCTATATGAGAGGTTTACCACAAGAGATGTATCCGCCTCAGCCTTCATGCCTTCAGGTTTTAAATCTTAATATGGTGTTTTTCTCCTTCTCTCTGTTTCTTCCACCGTTTCTCCCGTTGGCTGTCTCTAGGCTACAAAAACACATCTGGAAATTAGACTCGAGAGTTTCATAACGCTTTTGTTGTCTTTAACTTTTGCCCACCGAAGCTGTTATTTTAGTTTCGACTTTTGTCGTATGAGCTCACTTGCAGTATTGCATCAAAGTTAATCTAATTCACGGCTCCAATTCTCTCACAGCCCCTCGGTCAATCATTGGAAAAAGTGCAGACAAACTGCAAACAACAACGATGGGTGAGGATGGGACGGGTGGAAAAGGAAGATGAAAAGAGAGGGACAGAGAGAGAGAGAGAGAGAGAGAGGGAGAGAGAGAGGGGGGGGGGGGGATGGATGACTGATGACAGTTTCACGGCGCTCAGCAGTGCATCTCTCATTGCTCAGCCTGTGTCCCTCCTAGGCAGGATCCGTTGGTCGGCTTGTCTGGTTTGTGTGTTTGTTTTTCTGTTTGTTTGTTTTGACACGTTAACGGGACAGCTGACGGACTGCCGGGCTGATCCAGGTAGAGAGGCTGGAGCCGAGGGGTTTATTTTATTCTGACAGCTGGGGAGAAGGTCAGCAGTCTCATAGCTCACCTGCTCTCTGCTCTCTCTGCTTCACTCCCCACACAAGGGTAGAGAGTACAGCCCTGAACTACTTCACTAGCTAGGGTAAAGTCAATGCAGCTCGTGTAGCTATTTAGTCAGCACAATGTTTCTGGTACAGGAGATCGTGTTTTTTGAGTTTATGTTTGATGTGTTGCAGGTATGTTCCGTTTGAGTGTTCAAGGAACAGTCTTCCCATGTATTCCAAGGGGTATGACGCTAAATCTTGTCAAAAAAGTGTTCGGAGAACATTCTCACTCTCAAGGGTTTGTCCAATATTTACAAACGGAATTCTACATTAAACCTTAGGATTCATTCTGTGAATACAATCCCGGTGAAATAGGTTACATTGTGATCCTAGAAGCATCTTTACAACAACGCTCCAGTGTTCTTCATTTTTATCCTCCATTTTGCTGCTATGGGAACGAAACAAAACAACAGGGAAACAAGCTCCCATGGTTCAAATCCTGGAAGACAAGATACAAGTCTATTTGTTTATATGTTTATATGTTTAATCTTGTCAAGTCAGTTATAGAGCACAGCTGTTGGTTTACATGGGTTTCTGACACACACACACACACACACACACGCACACACACACGCGCACACACACCTCTCCAGCTCTCTCTCTCTCTCTCTCTCTCTCTCTCTCTCTCCCACTCCTCTCTCTCTCTCTCTCTCTCTCTCTCTCTCTCTCTCTTTCTACCCCCCCCTCTCTCTCTCTTTCTCTCTCTCTCTACCCCCCGTTCTCTACCCCCCCCCCCCCTCCCTCTCAGATTGATGGATCTATAGTGCCACCAGGTGGCCAGCATATGAACTGACAGAGACCCAGAGACGCAGTGCTTCTAGAATCCTTGACCTACTTACTGTAGTTCTGTTCACTGTGTTTCTCGCTAATCTCAGCGAATCAGTAGAGCTGGGTGCAGCACTAATGCAAATGGATATCAACAGAACTCAGTAACATTTTGGAGACAGGATATGAGCTCAACAGGATGTCAAACAGAAAATGTACAATGTTGAAGGTAACAGGTTTGACACAGAGCTTACTTTCAGGGTTGCTTCACGTACAATGTACTTGTAATCCAGTGGGAGAGGTGGAGAGTTGTTAGATGAAGGCAACAGTATTTTAGGAACAGAGATTCTGGGTGGGGGAGTTAGAGCTGTCTGGAGATATGTGAATTAACCCTTTAAGCAATGGTGTGGTCTATTCAACTACATTTGGAGTGTGTACTATACTGTACCAATAGGACTAGTGTAGGTCGAACAGTATTGGCTCCCACAGAACTCCCACATCCAGAATGGCAATGAAATCACAATTCCTCACAGCAGTTATTTATTTGTATACATTTGTATGCAACGTGGAAGGTAATGTGTATGACTGCAGGGAAGATTTACAGAATAATGACAGTGAACGTGACATTCCATGGGGAGAGAAATCCATGCATACCTGTTTCCTTTCCAGCTCTCTCTCTCTCTCTCTCTCTCTCTCTCTCTCTCTCTCACTCTCTCTCTCTCTCTCTCTCTCTCAATTGTGCTTACGGGTGGTTTCTCAGCCATCACTATCTTCTTTCCCAGTTCCCCAACTACTCTTATTGTCCTTCATTTTGCTTTGTACTCCTTCTTCTCTTACTGCCTCCTCTTCATCTACCTCTCTCTCTCCGTCTAACTCCTTCTCTTTGTCTCTCTCTGTTTCCAAGGCCAGCTCCTGCCTCATTTATGTAAACCCATGAGAGTTCATACCCCTCCAACCTTTTACTCTATCAGACTCACACACACACACACACACACACACACACACACACACACACACAGACACACACACACACATGCATGCACACACACACACAGGCACGCACGTACGCACACACACACACACGTGCGCACCCACACACACACTCACACACACACACACACACACACACAGACTGCTCTGCCTTGCTCCATCCACAATGTATAGGACTAGTTATAATGGAATTTAGCTTTTCGCTTGGTGTAGTTTCAGTTCAATGTAATGGTCGGTCAAATAATCATTCCACATAAGAATGTTTCTCTGTATGTTATACCATGTGCCATTTTCTACCCTATGCCATGTTTCAATGATGGAGTTCAAAAAATGAGACAACCGTCTCCTAAAGAATCCGTCTTATTGACCTCAAACAACGCACACTCCAACCAATTATTTATGTCATAGGCCGAAAAATAATGGTATACATTAATAAATAAAAACTTGAAACGTAATTTCAGCATGTCAATGATAAACCGTCCCCCTGTTCCAACATTGGGAGGGGTCAAGGCAGTGCCAGACATGGCAGGGAGGTTGATGAAGGGCCCGCGGCTCTCTGACAACTTATTTTCAGCGGGTTTATCCGTCAACCCTGTTGATTCCATTAGCAGAGGGCTGACAGCAAACGGCTGTGCCCCAGGATCTATCAGTCTAACGTCAGGCGATGCAGAGAGAGAGAGAGAGAGAGAGAGAGAGAGAGAGAGACAGAGAGAGAGAGAGAAGGAGGTCCAGCCATTTTAAACATATCACTCTGTTTCTTTAAAAGATCTCCCAGGGCCCCATATAAGCTGAGTGATGACACAGCGTGAGGGGATATCGAATGGCTCTGTTCATTTGTCGTGTCGGGCTGTGATACGGGATGCGTACGCAAAAGTGAGGTGGGTCGACAGTGTGGCCTACTGGTTTGAGAGATTAACTTGATTCTGTACATTAAAGGATTCATGTTAATGTTTGATTTACATGATTGGGATATTTGCGTCTTACTTGCAAACTACAGGATTTTTGTCTATTTATACATTTTAGCACTGTAACTGATTATTACTGTACAGTAACTGACTATCATAATAGTTTTCTAAGTGTTCATTTGGGGCCATGGAATGTTGGGTTGAACATTGCGTATAATGATGCTCTTGGCTAGCGTGCTGGGCTGGCGGTGGTACTATATTACAGTTGGAAATGGGTCGAAACTCTAATGTCTTCTTTGTGTACATAACAAAGTTGAAAATGGCCACCGCTGCTATATGATCCTCTTCTCAGGGCAAAGCTGTATAAATCTCCTCCTCATTTAACGTGCAGACGATTGAAATTCAATTCCCCGGAAACTGGTTCTAAAAGACACTTCAGGTCCGGCGAATTGTCGTTCCTGGCAATATCCATCCCCATTTAAGGAGGCTGAATTAAATCTGGGGAAAGGGAATGGGGTCAGGCTGCCATATTTCATCTTTAAATGAAAGCTCATATTTTTGTCTGAGCTCCCTCTCCACCCTGCCCGTATCTCTGTGATGGTGTCTGCTGGTCAAATTTAGTATAACTCTCAAATCACTTTTTTTTTTTCTTCCTTGAAGTAACTTTCCACCATTCCAGTCCACCAGCCCTGTCTTATTACTACCTCTAGTGAACATGGCCAAGGATGGATCCTCTCCATGTCTGAAATTAAAATGTAGCATTTCCATTTTCACCTTCCATCTGAAGACTTCATAGATCACAGATTTCAAGTGAGTCATACTTAACTTCCCTGCTGTGTCTGTCATTTTGAGGGAAGTAGTTTTCAGTGCAAAATATGTCGGGAAAAAAGGCTGTGGGAAATAAAACATCAGTCATTACAGCGGTAATGCATTCGAACATGATTAAAAGCCTTTGTTCTGTCGAGCCTGCGCCCAAACAATTGGAGCTGGCAAGAAGTTGGATGATGGTCAGGATTTGACAGAGCAATTTGTATGACGCCACAGAAGTCATTAGCTTGAGAAAGCTAATTAATGCTTTTAGAATGGTTCTTTGACCTGCAAAATCTTGAGGTCAGACAACCGTGAGAGAAGACAGAACAAAGTAGATATCTTGATTAAAACTCAATAAGAACTGAGCACTAGAACTGATTGAGTGCTTTACCGTGCCTTGTGAGAAGGATGTTGTAAGCATTCATTCTAGTTTAGGCATTAGCCAGTGAAGAACTGTGAATAATGCTTGCTACAACAT
>NC_139665.1:20021604-20029104 GCF_951799395.1 Argentina silus | reverse complement strand
TTTCATTACATGTGTATGAGGTGTTAAAATGTATGAAAACAATTACCCTGATAATCTATGTATGTCTTGAGTAAATTTTGTTTATTTGTTCATAGTTTGGGTAAAAGTCCCGGTTCTATTATTGTGTAGCCGCAATAACACAAGCAACACAAGAATAAATTGTTTGAATATAATTTAATGCTGTCTGCGGCTATGGACTGATTTATTAGCTAGCCACCATGCATGAGGACCAGCTGATTCAGTGGCTAATGGACTGCTCTGCTAGCGAGCCACTTAGCTACAGTAGCATTCCTTTGAACGGGACATCAGACAGATCATCAAAGACCAATATATCAAACTATTTAGTAGCACTGTTAAAAGCTAGCAAACGTTTGGTGTCGCACACAGTTTAGCTAGCGTAGCAAACTATGATTGCAGTAGATGTAGCGTGTCTGGCTGTAAGTGTAAATCATGTTTGCCTGCGCTGAAGCTTTTTTCTTCGGAAAGAGAAGGAGAGAAATCTGTGCCGACGGGTCAAGTTGTAAACAAAGCAGCCTAATATATCATTCAGAAATATAATATATGTGATTAACCAGTTATGAACAACAGTATGATTCTGCTACATACCCAGTTGAGGAGACTATCTGTCAAAAAGATACAGAACCTTTGATGGCAATTATATATCCATAGCTCATCAACCTTTTTTTTCCAGTATGTCTCCCCATTAGGAAGGGCTGACACTTGACGAGTCAAATTTTACACAGGAACGTCTCTCGTTATTTTACTTCAGGCTTTCTTTCTATATTTATTTTTATCTCCTTGGCTCTCTTTGGATTCCTTTATCTCTTTCCATCTCTCTTTTTTTTTTAGTTCTCCTCAGGTTTGCGCCCCTGGCTCTGGGGACAGATGTCCTCGTGTCCCTGCGTGACTGGCTCTGCTGCCGACTGGAATGGGGTTGGAGAGAGGGATGGAGAGGAAGTGGAGGGTGTAAAAACTGCCCTTCGGGGGAGTTCACCTGTTCATTCAAGGGTAGTGTGGGTGCTAGAGGAGGGCAAGATGAAGTGGGGGGGGGGGGGAGATAAGGGAGAGGGTGAAATGAAATGAAGCAAGGAGAGGTGTTTGTGGTGAGCAGGTTTCACCCACAGCTGCTGTCATGGCCCTGGTGGCTATACTCCTGGCACATTCCACAGACCACAGAGCCCATAGAAAGAGAGAGAGAGAGAGAGAGAGAGAGAGAGAGAGAGAGAGAGAGAGAGACAGAGACAGAGACAGAGACAGAAACAGAGACAGAGACAGAGACAGAGACAGAGACAGAGACAGAGACAGAGACAGAGAAAGAGAAAGAGAGAAAAATATATAATGTGTTTGTGTGAGTTGAGTAGTGTGACTGAGAGTTTGCATGATTTTTGATGTCTCTTTGATGTCTATATACAGTGACTGACTTTAGTTAAGTACATGGGGCCCATAGGCTCCAGCATCCCATGAAAAAGGAGGCAGCTGGAATATTGTGGCTGGCCTTAACCTTTTTCACTTTTTTGCATGTGCACCCTATCACTGGAATTGAACTTCACTCTGCGAGACATTTTTGCCCACTTAGCTTTATCTACAACCTTTAAGCTTAGTGCGGGGACTGACCCCATATGGACTTAAGGTAGACCCCTTGCAGTCTACTGCAGTGGATTTATGTGGCCAGGTTAGAGAGCTTACAAGAAGGGCTTGGGAATTTGCGTAGTGTTTTGGTAAGCTCTCACCCCCTTCCCAGGGGACCATTGATCACCATGCCAACCCCACTAGAGACTCTGACCTAGTTCCCATGATATCCTGTCATCATGTTTACCATGTTGACGTCAGGATAGAGAGTTGAACAGAACGAGAAATATGACAACTCAGTGAGGAGATTGGATAGTCAATGTAGGGCATGTGAGTAACTTCCCACTTTTCCTTGAAATTTAGATTGGTTTGCTCATAGTGTGTGCATGCATACATGTGTATAATGTGTCATGTGTCACAGTACATTGGAAAATGGTGCCGCCGGGTCACAGGAAATATATTTCACCAGTGTCAGAGGAATGGCCATGGTGACCGTCAGGATAAACCAGCGCACTGGGAGATGGATGCCCTCTTCAGTGTGATGCTGACCCATAGTGATTGGACAACAGACAGTAGAGAGAAACAGATGTCAAATCACAATACATCAGCCATCTATCATAGATATGATACTCTCCTCATTGACCTCAGTGTAAAGTAACCTATTTGTGTCTGTGTCTACCTAAAATGTTTGCTGTTTGCTTTTTTGTGATGCAAACTCATTAAAAGACACTACTTGTCCTGTAACCACAAAATGTAACTGTGTTACTGTTTACTAGTTAGCCTAGCATTTTGTGGAGACTCCTTTGTTGTCCCCCAATAGAGGCGTGGCCCTTTCGAGACATGTCATCTCCATGGATATCTATGGCTGCTATAGTACAGTATTGCGGTCCAATAGAAGACTGCTCATGTGTTCTTGGTGTTCCGCTGGCTTTCATTTGGTGTTTCTAAACCCCATTCACACCTTTCCCTTCTTTCAACTGTGCTCAGCTTGCCGTGGCCTCTGGGAAAAGCCAGATCCCTGAAGATCCACCTCAGTGAGCACTTGATCCCGGCTCAGAGACAACTAGCACTGCATGGTTCTGTAGGAGTTGACAGGAGCTCTAGCTGTGTGTGTGTGTGTGTGTGTGTGTGTGTGTGTGTGTGTGTGTGTGTGTGTGTTGGTGCGTGCGTGCGTGCGTGCTTGCGTGCGTGCGTGCGTGCGTGCGTGCGTGCGTGTGTGTGTGTGTATGCCCCGCGGTTTGTGTGTGTCTTGTGTTTATTGACCCACTTTCTCACTGTGAGAGAGGTACAGCTGAAGAACTTCCCTCTCTGACACTCCCACTCTCCCAGGCCCGGCATTCTAAGAAGGCATTGCTGTGAATGGCGATGCTGCAGCAGTGTCATGTAAAGGCATAGGTTCCTGCATGTGTCTAATTAATGTGTTCAGCATGGTCATCAAATAATCAACAATGATTTATCATTATGATTATGAAAATAAGAGGCTTGGCATTAAAGACAGTCCAACGTAATGGACAAGATATCAACATTTCTGCATATCCTTTTTTCAACAAGTGAGACAAAGATTGTATGTTATGATTATAACCTATAATTTACAGTATTCTAATAAGGGTATAGATTTTTTTTTGGGGGGGGGGGAAATAAACATAATGTTCAACTTGGAAAGGAAAGGAGCAGGCCTGAGAGGCATGTATTCACTACCTAGAGGACCGCTCTACGGGTGCCATGAGCTGCCTTTAACTGTGTTGCTGTGTGTGTTCCTGGGTTATTCAGTAACCCTATCAGTTTCCTTCTGACTCTTGGATCACACTTCCTTTGGCCTTGTCTCACTGCTCCTACCCAGCATTGTTTTTCAATTGTGAATTGAATGCTCAGTTTGTGCGTGTATACCTGTGTGTCTGTGTGTGTGTGTGCGTGTGTGTGTGCGTGCGTGTGTGTGTGCACCTCCTCTGGCTCAGTGGAGTGCCCCCAAGGTTTAAGCTGAGGACTCCTAGCCAAGACAGAGGGGCTTTTGGGACCTGCAGCCTTATGCATTTTTCATTCCCTCCTTTACTCTCTCTCTCCTCTCCTCCACTGACACGTATTGTCTCCTGCTCAGTCAGTGGGAGCACACCTGGCACCAGTACAAACAGAGCATGAACAGCGAGAGAAAATAGAGACACACACACACACACACACAAACACACACACACACACACACACACACACACACACACACACACACACACACACACACACACAGGTATACGCACACAAAACCAGCATTAACAGCGAGATAAAACTAGAGGTTATGAATGTTACCCAAGTTCTCCCTCATCACCTCTAGTTCTCTGTCAGTCGACCCCTCACTATGGGACCCTGCAAAAGGTCCCAATCGCCTGGTCCGAACTGGAAACCTTTTAAACAAGAATGTACCCCGTCTACTGTTCATTTACAGTCTCCAAACCAGTACGAAGCACAGTGTCCTTCACCCCATCATTCACCCTCTCACAAGTATTGCATGAGCTCCGGCTCGATGGAGGGAATAGCCAAGGGGGTGCTTCTCCAAAAGAGAGCTGCGGTGCCTACAAATCTGTCGATGTTCTTCAAGAAAGTCGAGCTGCACCGCAGGATTCAATCAGAGACAACCTACCGTAACATAGGATTCTTAGTAGAACAGTTAAGTGAAATGAACAGTTAAGAGTGGAAATGAAATGGGCGCGTTCAACGTCACCATTCTGTACCGGCCGTGATTGAATGGAGGTCTTCAGGTCTTCAAGGTACACAAGAAAGCGTGTCCTATAGTGAGAGTTTGAACCAAGTCATCTGAAAGAGAACAGCTTCCAGACAAGGCTGCTTGGTTCTCCACTTTGCAGGTTTTTTCCTCATCCCAAGAGGGCAGTGGAGTGGAGGAGAGGATCTCGCCTGAAGGTGCGTGAGTAAGCAAACAAACTCTGAAACAGACGAAAAACATACCAAGGCACACAGCCAGACACACACACACACACACACACACACACACACACTCACAGACTCACAGACACACACACACACACACACACACTGACTCACAGACACACACACACACACACACACACACACACACACACACACACACATACACACACACACACACACACACACACACACATACACACACACACACACACACACACACACACACATACACACACACACACACACACACACACACACACACACACTGACTCACAGACACACAGACACACACATACTGTAAACACATTCACAGACATACAAATGAAACACCTCACACTCATTTGAATGAAATCCCTCTAGTGTGTATGTATTTTTCCTTAAATGATGTGAGAAAACAAACATCATTAACTTTCTGAAGTCAGAGGAAACTGAGCATGCTCACACACCACAGTCTGTATGCTTACTTACTGGCTGGGGCCCAACACGGTGGCACTGCAGGTTACTAATGACAGCCAGGGGTATCTGACTGTTAATGAATTGTGTTCAGGACAGTCATCTAGCTCACCTACAGTACAGTATAGTACAGTACTCATACATCTCTCAAGTCTCTCTCTCTCTCTCTCTCTCTCTCTCTCTCTCTCTCTAATGCCTCTGGACACATCTTTAGTGATGTTCCTGGAATCATCGAATCATGCGAATTATTTTTCAAATCCTCCTGTCCTCTCCCATTTTCATCTCCGTTCTTAGTCACTGTGGAATTCAGTAACCTATAGAAAGACGAGCGGAGGGGTGCCTTTCTCTACATGAGAGCCCTATTACGCTCTCTTTCTCTTTCTCTTTCTCTCTCTCTCTCCCTCTCTCACACACAGCGTGATAGAGTGATGCACACTGGAGAATGGATGAGTTCATTCAGCATTCCAGTTCTCTGACATGTCCTTTTCATGGCCCAGAAAATAAAGCTGTCGAATGACGGTACCAAAGACAACCCTGAGATTAACCTTCCTAAGAAACTCAATGGGGATCAATATACAGTTGAACCTAGGGGCATGCAATTTGGATCTCCACTTCTACTCTTTTGTGAATAGTATTATCTTATTCCTTGCATCTGCCTTTTGTCTTTGTCATTTGACCTGGCCAGATGTGGCCTTGAATACATAGGATGTTATGTGAACCACGTCCTCAGGCATCCATGACCAGTGACAGGGCCAACACTGTGGAGGGTTATGGAGCTGACTGGAGGGTTTTCTTTGAGTGGATATTGAGAGAAGACAAAATGGTTGCCTTTCTGTCCTATCTCTTTGAACAGTGAGAAGATTCCCTTGATCAATTATTGATCAAAGCCATTATAAAGCCCTGTGCAAAACTGTGTGTGTGTGTGTGTGTGTGTGTGTGTGTGTGTGTGTGTGTGTGTGTGTGTGTGTTTATGCGTGTGTGTGCGTCTGTGCGTGCATGCATGCGTGCGTGAGAGAGAGAGAAGGAGAAGAAATCAAATCAGAGCAAATACAAAGAGGTAAAGCAAGAGAAAAGCAGAACAAATATGGTAAGACTTCCCTTTTTTCCAAATAAATTGTAGCTTTTGAAAACAAATGGTTTAAGTTTTTAAGGAATATACTCACTGAAGCGAGTATATTCATATACTCGCTTCAGGAAAAAATACAACCTCCCTAATTCTCCCTCATCACTCCCCCCAGTGCAACAAGCATCATCCTGAAATTAAAATCTGCAAATGTCAAACCTGCAATTAGTACTTGTCTATTCCCTCTGAATTCACAATGGTTCATAGAGGGAAGGAGGTTTATATGCTGAATATAAGGGACCATTCGATAATTACTCGGGTGAGTGGGTGTGTGGGGGGTGGTGTGGGGCGTGGGGAGTGGAGGGTTTGAAACGCGAGGTTCTGACCAGGAATTCGTCAGACCTTTATTGCCATTCCAGTTCAGTCTTCATTTTCTAACATATTGCAGAGGCGAATGTTGCCATTTCGGTATGGAGACACTCTCTGACTGATTCTGCACCTGTCTGTTCATACAGCTGAAAAGTGTGTCAGAATCCCATTCAAGCTGAGTACTAATTACCAATCCTAGCCAATTAGAGTAGTAATTGGCATCTTGGCATTTGGCCTTCCTTTTCAATGTCCGGTGAGTAGAGAAACCTGCTATGGTTTTCCTTGCCAGGTACTGAGGCTGGACTGGACTGGCAGGTGCCCGCAGTCATTGAGGGAGTGACAGCTTCATGAAACTATCTTTCAACGGGGCGAGTATTAAGAAGCACAGCATTATTGGTCCTTTCTTAATGCACTCAGAATGAAGAGCAACAGTCATCATTGATCAAATAAACTGGCATTCATTGATGTTTCTCTCAGATCTGGTTCCAGTGACAAATGAAGCAAATCAGGTGTCGTGAGCAGTGATCTGGCCCACTTTACACACCACTTTTAGACTTATACTGGGACCTTGTTTTCCCTCCTCAACCCATATTCCCCTCGGCCCCCCCTCACAATGCCTTGCTTTTTCAATGTTCCTTTTCCAACCTGTAAGATCTGTGCTGACACAGAGAATTGCTTTGGGCTCCTCTTCTGTATTTCCCACCACACTTTAGGACCAGGAGTGATACACACCACCCCAAAGACACCACACACACACACACACACACACACACACACACACATACATACATACATACACACACACACACGCACACACGTTTCACACATACTGTACACACATGATGCTTCCTATAATTGGGAGCCCAGTCTGCATGCCTTAAGAGGTCAAGAAGACAACTTTACTTGTCCTTAACAGCTCTCTGAGATAGCCAAAAAACAGGGAATTGAAATGGGGAGAGAACCGGGTGAATAATTAAAGCCATTAACTCTAGTCTGCATCTCTTCCTGTCCTCATGAATAATACACAACCAGCCGTAGGTCAAGACTGAGACTGAGCTTAGGCTTTCGTGGATATTTGGCGGTGAACGTCAAGAGGCCTGATGCATGAAACA
>NC_139665.1:19994104-20019104 GCF_951799395.1 Argentina silus | reverse complement strand
AGTTAGCAGACCCTGTGGTCATAGCTAACCTGTATTGCCCTGTGTTAGCGATGGATGTCCTGCTCAGTGCTGGGGGTGAATACAGGTCAGTGGTCTTGGAGGAGGCCCAAGCCCAGCCCTCATTTAATGAGCACTAGAGGGAGCATCATTTCTGGATGATTCATCAGGCCATTGGCATGAGTAAAGGGGCTCGTTCTGACCTCTTTAGCACCGTGGGGGGACCTCCTGAGGTTTAGCACGCGTGCCTTGTGCGCCATGTAACAAACTGGAAACCGTGACATAATACAAGCAAAAGTAGATGGAGCCAAAGACCACTAAATATTTATCGCTTCATCCCCTCCGAAAAATTGATTTCATAGCTTGTTTTACATGTCCTTTTATTAGAAAATATACATTTTGGAAAGTAAGTAAGCTAGTAAAAAATACACCTGCTTCAGTGTATCATGCACTTTTACGAGGGTTTTCTCTCTTTAAAAAAAGGTTTTATGTGCAATTCTGAGTGGCATAGCTTGAAAAACTTTCAGGGAGGTTTTCTGTGTGGTGTAAGATCAAGAGAAATGTTCTCTGGACAAGGAGAAAAGGGAGAGATGGTTATTGTTATGGAATTGCAGTGAACCTCAATCAAGTCCTCTTGCAATCTCTTGTGCAGGTATATATCTATGTACAGATAATAACATTATAAGACGTATCCTTTGCAAGCCTACAGCATGTGCCTTTTCAGTGAGGAAAGAAAGTTCCAATGAATACAAATCGGACAATAAGCTGCTCTTTGATAAACAAGTCCATAAATCGTAATTTGCATTCTAAATCAACCAAATCGCAATTTTATTTAAAATCTCAGCCTTCTCAATTTTTTTTCTCAGTCAGTGATGTCATCAACTGCTTCACACGATGACATCATCAGCCAGCCATCCAAATCAGAATCCAGCAGGCCGCACCATCATGGTTGACATAGTAGCCATCAGGCTGGGTCCCTTCCAGTAGTACCACTTGATACCATTGTAGCGGACCACGTTGGAGATGCCAGGGTAGTAGATTCCATTGAGGTTGGAAGGTCCACAAGCCTCAAACCACCAGCCTAGGGTGAAGAGGGTTCAGGGGTCAGAGAGAGAGAGAGAGAGAGAGAGAGAGAGAAAGAGAAAGAGAAAGAGAAAGATACTCTCTGGTATTCATGGCACTTGTACCTGGGATTACGAGTAGTGGAATGAGAAATGGGTTCAGATGAGAAGAAAAGTGTGCTTATCATGATAAGGCAGAAGAGGAGAGAGTTATCAGTAAAGGGTAGTAGAATGAGGGAGTGATGGATGAGGAAAGGAAGTGGAAGATAAAAAAAGTCAGCGTTGTACCTCCAGAGGCCATTTGGGCACACTTGCAGCTGCAGTGGTCGTTGTCTCGGTCCTTGGTGCTGAACTGGGTCCCAGAGTGGGTGAGACTACTGGTGCGGCCTGCCGTACCGCTGAACCCCTGGGCATGCAGGCTGGGGGAGGAACAGCATCAGAACCATTCACGAACAACATCTTGACAGTATTACCAGCACTTCCATTGGCTACCCACTTGTAACAAATGGCTTAGCTATTAACGTCCTGTACATTGCAAAAAGCATTAGCTTCTGGCTCAACCAAGCATCGATGCAGTTCGCCAGCAACAGTCGGTCATTATATCTTCCTTGGTGAATAATCATGGAAACACCTCTGGATGAATGAATACATCTCCGATTCCAGGTTGGATGATATATTCATTGTGTAACTCAGTCCATCTGTGTGAGTCGACGGTGATGTGAGGCTCGGGAGAGGAAAGGTCAAGTCTTCTGTCTGCTCTCTCCTCGAGTCCTGTCATTCTGTCTCGTTAGTACAAGACTCTTCCATGAGTTATGTGACCTCTCTCAACCTAAGGGGCACATTGTCTGTGATGACTCAATGAGGAATCTCCTCTTTCCATCGCTAGGGTCAGAGGTGAGGACCACACAACAAGGAATAGGCTGAGGGGAGGCTCCCTTTTGGCCTCTGAAGTTTTGGAGAGGGCGTCGGGTGAAAAAGAGGCTGCTATTGATTGGGGAATGGCTAAAAAAGATATTTTGGCCAAAGGAAATGCATGGAGAACACCTAGCAGGGGATGCTTTGGCTGTGTGGATGACTCAGGAGGAGTGAACAAGCTGGGGAACGTTTTATGTTGGCTGGGAGATGGCCTTGCACCATGGGCCTCTGGCTTGGGCGACGCAACATGAACTCAGCACATGAGGGTAGGGAGCCAACATACTCAGCATGCTAATAAAACTAGCACATACTCAACGAGGTGAGATGGAACGTTAGCTCAGCGGTAGCTGGCAACCTCCACCCAGTCAGGTGGCTTACCGCACACAACGTAAATATGAAGTTGCCCCTGAGACAGTGATCTAATGTAGAAAAATAAATAATCCCTCTCCCCTATTGGTTAAAAGAAAGCTTATCATGGGTGTATGCCTACAGACAACTTTGACTTGAAGTGTCACATGCTATTATGCTATCAACCTCTCATCACAAGTATTGCACTTCTTAAACCTCCAGGCTTTTCAAAAAACGCTATCGAATTCCACTTCATTTATCCCTACTTTAAACCACATATTTTGCTCTATTACATTAGGTGGAACCTCTGAGTTCAACACTGGTACACACAATCCCATTAGCGAGAGCAGGGGATTTAGCAGCGACTGCCGCGGAGAGAGCGGAGCTTTGTTTAAGTTGTCAGTTTCCTGGCAGGGGCAGGTGCTACGGAGCACTGTAAGTGTTGGTGTTTTCCTCTGCTGGATGAGGCTGCCCTTGGGATTTGCAGGAGCAGCGGTAGCTGCGGTGACGGAAAGAGAAATGGAGGCAGAAAAGTGGCAGTTTGCCCTCCACTGAGCTCATCATTTAGAGTGATGTTCCCAGAGACAGGCCTAGGTTTTCTTTCATGGTTCTTTTTTTTTTAAACTTTTTTTTCCCCTGACAAGTGATAAGAAAGGAGACAGAGAAAGGAAGTAACCATGGTGGATAATGGTCTGTAATTTGTCATGGTATTTGCAAATTGATTTACACCCACAGGGTAAATGAAGTCTGAAATGGCACTCTCTCAACTCAATTATGGGTTTCTGAATTTTAAGGCCGCTCAACATAACTCTTACCAGAATCATGGCAACTATATAATGGTTTAACATGATGGCTAAAACATGATGCTGTTTCAATGACAGGTACAACTTTGACTAAGCTCATAATTTGCAAGTCAAACCATAACTACTGTATAACTACATTGCAGACAAGTGAAGTTCAAACCACTCATGCAGTAATGGTTGCTATAATCATTTCATTTCAGAACTTTCTCATGTCAAAAAGTCTAACAATTGTTATGTACAGTGTACATCTTGGTGTTATGGTTAATTAGAGACATTCATAGCCAAACTGTCAATGCTACTTTTTAAAATTTAATGATAGGAAATAAAGACAAATGCTTGTAGTCCCTTAGTAACCACCCAACCCGCCACCTTGAACAGCCTTGCATCATAGTACCTGTAGTTCTTTTCCTCTCCATCAATGTAGAAATGGTCGTAGTGTGAGAAGGCTTCGTTGCCCTCACCGTCCTTCAGCTGTACATGTAGACTGTACTCCTGGGAACTGGTCAGGAGGTGGATAACATCATTACCCACCCAGAGCTCTCCAGAGGGGTCCCCAAAACCCTGCAAGTGAAGTGGAAGAGAAAGGACAAGCTGAGGGAGGGATGTAATGACTTTAGCAGATAAATGTCAAGTGTAATTGTTTATGCCACTCAGGAAGGTGCATGAGTGAGGAGGCGCAAAGTGAGCAGAGGGTCAAATAAAAAAATAGATTTCAAGTTGCACACGTCAATGTAGTTCAGTCTTGAGGGATACACTAGTTTGGTTTGAATAACACAGTGAGCAAGGGGTTAATAGAGAAATGTCACAGAACTGTCACAGAATTGACCCCTGAAAGGGAGAGTGAGAGAGGAATGAAACAGTGAGCAAGAGGACATATTCATTTGACAGAGAGATGTCTAGACCGAAATCTTAATTGTCACTCACGATAATACGACAATACAAGAGCCAGTTATTGTTATTGCTTGTATTCTCAGAATAGACCTCTTAAATGATTACGAAAGAGCACCTCTGGAGCCAGTTGCACCATTTGGAAGTTGGCCTGCACCCGGTCGTAGCACTAAATCCGACGTAGATTGCGTTCTATACCAGTCCTAACAGTTTCACCTTTCACCAGCAACACCTGGTGCTTGCACTACACCTGGTTGTAAATCCTGGTAGAGGGTAGATTCTGGACTGCTCTCCATAGTAATGCATTTGAAAATGTAAACACTTTTTGAAAACTCCATTAAGCAATGTCGCGTCTTGTGCACAGATTGCATAACCAAAAAGCTTTTAGACAGGAACAAATTGTTACTGCTCGTAACAGTGATCTGAGAGTGGTACTGCCAATGCTGGAGCCAGAGAGCGCTGAAGTCCAAGTACAAATCCCAACACTGCTCATCAAGAGGATGTCAGTGGGTGACTAATTTACAACCAGATTATGTAGGCCGAGTCACAAACTCTGTGTGTCAGTAGCCCAGGTTGGGCATAATAATTAAAATGTACATTGCATAGCCTAGATCCACTCAAATAGAATTAATACAGAGAGAAATAGGTCAAATTAATTATTTATTAAGAGTGAAACATTAATACAATGCAATTCAACAACAGCAACAACAACAACAACAACAACAACCACAATATTAAAGCATATCAAATCGTCTCATGGTATTCTCATCTCATTTAACCTATGTTAAATCATGTTCTCCCACTCTATAAATGAAAGAACATTTTATCACCAACAATGTACTGCTGGACCAGGTGCTCAAGAAGTTGCATCACCAATGTTAATGTTCTTTTTTTGGAGCTCCAACTTCTCCTTTTCCAGCTGGAGCTTTTCTGTCTACACCTCAACTCTGTACATGTCCTTTTCCACCAGGATCTGCTGAAGCTCAGCTGCACTGCTTTGTCTTGGTGCCTTCCTCCATGTCCTTATACTCTCTTTGTGCTCATTGTCTGGGACAAGGACTAGGGGAGGGGGTAGTCAGATGAGTCTGTATAAATTGTGGAGTGATTAGGGCTAGTTATGAATGAAGGAACTAGTAGATTTCTATCCAAGTGAAAAGGTTAAAGTATAGCAAATTACTGACAACAAAGCTTGATAAAGGAATAACCTTCGGGACTCAATTCCATGAGACTGTTGGTTGATGGAGGACGTTCCGGACGTACTGCAATCTGGTAGGCCTACACTTAACATTAGGTCTATCGTAGTCAAACTGTCTACCCAGTCAAGCCCTGTGGACACGGGGGAATCTTCCCCAAAAATATCAATGATGATTTCACCGTTAGGTGATGTCTTGGTGGCAGGGCCTCCTCCGGTTGGGGATGTTTAAATGTGCTCATGTCTTTCTTTGCTCTTGAACAGAGAGATTTCCACTTACAATATCTCCTTCACTGTCCTGCATTCCTCCAGCCTGTCCCACACTTTCTTATAATTTGTTTACAACATTATTGAACTTTGCTGTCAAGATGTATCTATATTTGCTTTGCATCTCAATTATCTACCTCGTCTCTGTGTGTAAACAAATCATATTTTTCTCTTCTTAGTTTCCATGTTGTGGGCATTAAAAGCTAGTTAATTACATTGGGAGCATGACATGCGATGCCTAGCAACAATCATTAAGCATCAATAATCATTAAGCGTCAAATCACACTAATGCACATTGCCTATGCAGGACTTAGCTACAACCACGCTAATATTCTCTGATGCAACATTACATCATAATGAGGTTCAAGGTATGTCCGACTTGGCACTTAAATGTCCAGCATGTATTTGTGCATGTTGTCGCACTATTTCAAAGCAAAAATCTACATACTGGACCTTTAAGACCAACTTTTTTACGCGACTAGCTCCTGCAGCAAAGAGCCTGTGACTTCTGTTTGAACATTCCAACAGATGGGCAAACATTTGTGCCATGTTGACACAGCACCGGAACTCTCTCTCTCTGGCCTGTTTATTATTGTTCTTAAGTGAATTTGAAGATATGAGGAGGTCTGGGAGCATTCATTATCTGACCAGCAGGCGTGTGTACAACATTTGACCAACGTTGGGTAAACATTGTGAGCACATGGAAGTGTGGTCAGGGCATCGAAGCGTTTTAGCACACACGTTATCTTCCATCTACAGGGCCCCCATGCTCCCACGCCCCGACCGGGGCCAAATATTTGTCATCCACTTGTGAAAATATTGTTCTTGAAAAAAAAATATTGAAAAAGTAGCTCGCTCTGCGAACACTGTCCTCTGAGTATTTCATTTCCCAACCAAGCTGTGGCGACTCATCTGTTGCAGAAGGTGAGAGAAAAATTGCAGCGGCCTCTTGCACACACACTGCAATTCAAGTCAGGAAGTGATCTCAATGCAGACACACAACCTTTCATTGTGTATACAGTAGTTTAAACATCGAAGGAATATTGATAGCAGTGGAGCAGTGAGAGAATCAACCACATGTTTTGAGTTTATTAAACAACATTGTGGCGCGGTATTTATCGCGACAGCATGACTCATTAAGCAACACAACATGGTGTAGAATTAGCTTGTTTCCCTGATAGTAAAATAACTACTCAATGACTCCCTATGTTGAAACAGAAGTACTGCACTGTTGTATCATAATGTTGCCATCATAAAGCTTCCATTTCACTAACTGTGTGTGATGACAGTGTGTGATAATGGACTGTAGTGTGTGTGGGGGTCCGACCGAGATAGGGAGAGAGTGCAGGTGCAAAAACAGGGAGGGATGTAGGAACACACGGGCGGCCTACCAAAACAACCATGGGTCAGCAGGGAGCACAAGCCAGTCCATATCCCATCCCTCCCCACACCGAATCCCCTCCAAAACCCATGTCAGCCCCTGCTTGTAGTTATTGGAACATCCTGTCTGGCTAAAGAATCCACTGACTATTTCTATCCTCAACTCTTTTATAATGATGGAATTGTGATTATGATGGATTTTTGCTCCTGATTTGGCCAAACTAAATGTCGGTTTGTCATTGGATTGGACCACGGCAACATACAAAAACACTACTCTATTTGATACATTTCACTTCAGTGACAACAGATAAAAAAGTAAAAGCTATGTTCTGCTGAACTTACCATTTTGTAGTCCTTCCAGCCACGGTGGAAGTCCACTGATCCGTTCCTGCGATGCTGCAGTACGGTCCAGCCCCCACCCCTTGTTTTCATGTTACAGAACACCTGTGGAAACGGAAACCCCTCTGATTAGGAAAAAACATTTTTAACTCTCTAATCTTAATGCTTTTGATAAGACCCTTTGTTTGTTCTAATTGTTTCTATATCAGGCTCAGTGTTTCATGTACCCTACACCTTGGGAGCTTGGAGCTACAGTGAGCCATGGCTGAGAGGTCACAACCTCTTACAGACAGATGGATGTTTCTACAAACAGTGGGCTATGGTCCAAAACCATCATATCGTTTTCATCTCCCGGTGTTTCCACTATGAAACCGCCTGGATCTCTTTGTCTCCCCCAGCCCCTCATCCTGCAACCAGGACCAACAGTAAACCTTCAGAGGCGGAGAGAGGGAGAGAGGGAGAGAGTCTGGAGCGTGAGAAGGGAACAGCTCACACCTTGGGGGGAGGACACGTTGCACAGTTTCCGTTAATCAAAAGTTGGAAAATGTTGGAAGCCACAGGGAGAAGGGGAACACACTCTTCAAGGGGTGCCATGTTTTGTTGTGACCCAGGTGGAATGGAGAAATGACACGTCAGCATGTTCTGTTCCCCCTTTGCTTTGGTTACTTCAGCCTATCGCCAGTGTTCGTTGCTCCCCTCCTTATTATAGTGTTCAATTTGAACTGTTCTTATATTAACATAAATCATCACCAAATTTTGTTTAACACCTTTTTAAGCTGTGACACAGTGCCTTCAGCTAGTGGTTAACATAAGTAACTGCAGTGAATATACAAAGAACGGACCCTGAAAATGTATTTCTAAATGAACATTTATTGTAAAATAAATATTGTAAAAAACAGTAAAAATCTATTCAAAATAGAGACCATATGAACAGAACATCAACATGAACAGTCCTCTGTGAGTGTGAGTGTGGTGTGTGTGTGTGTGTGTGTGTGTGAGTGTGTGTGTGTGCGTGCGTGTGTGTGTTCACACACATAAGTGTCAATGTACGATCAGGTTGGAGTGTGCCTGGCAAATGTAGACATGGCATTTGTGGCATGTATGGCTGGTTTTAATGTCTCTAGGGGCACAGGGCTTGCATCTCTTCCTTTTCTGTGCTTGTCCTTGTTGGGGGGGAGCGGCTGGGGGAGCAGCTGGGGGAGCAGTTGGGAGAGCGGCTGGGGGAGTGGCTGGGGGCTGCACACTCCTCACCTCATCATCAACATGAGACATGGCATACCGTGTTGGCCCTGGGGTCATCCTCACTATGTTTTCCACCCTTGCTCTGCCTCCTCTGTCCAGGGAGGATGAATACCAGAGCAAGTTGCCATTCTTGGACTGGAATGTCACCTCAGGGGCCTCTTTCTCAGGGGCCTCTTCCTCGTCTGTTGACCGTTGGTCAGTCTCATAATAGTCTGGATCGAAATCTGGATCGATGTTGTCTTCCATTTCCGAGACATCCTCCTCTATCACTGGTTTAATTTCAATCTCCTCAATCTCCATCATCATTTGGTGCAAAAATATGGTTCTGAGTCTCTCTGGCAGACAGTCGCCTACTCAGTCGACTACCTACTCATTGTGTTCACAGAGTAAAATGAGAGCAAGGCACAAAAAAAGCTTTATATATGGGGTCTGTGAGAAGATATGATACATTGTTTAGTCTGGAAGGTGTGGTTCACCTGGGAGGATGAGCACATAAGCACATTGAGAACCAACCCCCCTCTGTGAATGTGTGTGGGGCGGATGGGTGGGGGGTGAGGGTGTTGTGGTTGTGGATGTGTGGGTGAGTGGGAGTGTGTATGGGGATGTTTTCCATCTGCTGGATGAACATAATACAGCCTTACCCATTAATTTTAGACCCGGAACCCACAGGTGTGACAAAGTTGACTAAACCACTCAAAATTCAATGGAAGTGGTGATCAGCAATTTGATATGTTCAAATGCCTAGTGTGGAGGAAAACATAAGGTCTTGAGGCAATCAGATGAAAAACACAATATTTATATTTATTTAAAGTTGTAAATCGGTTAGAATTGACCCGAACACTGGAGGAAGGTTAGCACTGTTTTCGTTTGGTTACTCACATACCATATGTCCGTTGTTATAGGACAAACTCATGAATTGCCCCTATTCATCTTTTGGCAGAACCTGAAACGTATTTTGTACATGTTGAGGGACTTAGGTTTGCACATATTGGTCTCACAGGATCTGATATCATGTCTGACATTGAACATACTGTATAAATTGCTCTCTTGGGAGGTAAGATTATATATGTAACCATGACTGGTATTTCCTAGTCTAATCAAACGAAAAAGCTTGATGAATAGGGTGTGCTTTTTTTTTATTTTATATCAAAATGTCTACTGATACATTTCAAGAAAAGAGCCAAGGTTTGAGAATTTCTGAATTGCAACATCTTATATTGAATTTAGTATATTGTTCAACCAAAAACACATTGTGTTGATGTCTCTGGTGTCCAGAAGTATCCAAACCCCAGTTCTCACAAAATTGGGTTGCTAGGATCCAAAACAACCCACACCCACGTCCAAGTCCCCTGCAGTGTGGATATCCCACTCACAGGTATTGTTAAGATGAAGCTATCCCAAAAAAACAGCCTTTCACCTTTGGGTTTTTCTGCTACAAATTTTGTGAGGGTTTCTAGCTCTTTCCCAGAAAATGTCCTCCAGGCAAGGTCAAAGAGGTTTAAAAAAATAAAATAAAACCTAAATATTGAGTGATTATTCTCTGGCACAACCAGCATATTAAGCCAAGGTTCTGGCCTCTAAACCAACTTTCTGAATACAGGGGCCTGAAATAGATTTTTCTCTAGAAGCCATTTCCCCAGGGAGGACATTTTATTTAACTGATTTCTAACAGATCCATACTGAATATTCCATACTCAAACACCTTGAAGAGAGTTGAGTTATGTGGGTCCAAAGTAGTAGTATAATGCAAGTGTAACTGCCAAACTGCTACTGGTTTGTGCAGGTTATTTAACACGCTCACAATACAGACATCACTACATCAGCATCCTTATTTTGGAAACTGATCTCTTTAGGTCTATGAACCCTCTAGTTTAGTTAAAGTATGTGTTTGTCCATTTGTGGTAAAAACAAACATTGTAGTCTAGCTCTGAAAAACAAAGGGGAGAAAGTTATCTCCCAAAATCATTCCAATTAACAAACTATTATGATGGTTGTTACTATTGGTGTGTCAAAGTGTTAACATTATAATGTAGAGGTTTTTAGAAATAAGGCCTGTCCATTACCATGCCAATTTTATGGGTGGCTTTTATGATAGCACTCATGATTATACATTGTTTGCTGAACGCCTGTGCCATTTGCACATTCATATTGGAGTGTATTTATAAAAAAAAAGAGCAAAGCGCTCTCGCTAATTTCACTTGTGAATATAGTTTGTTTAGATTTGGCGGTCTTTTGATCACAAATTCCTTAGCCCGTCCAACTCTGGATCCCACACAAACGTGAGATTTAGTTTTTGGCCCCTTTGAGAAAAGAAAAAAACATACACACTTTGCATTCAAAAAATAGGGCAATTTAAACCTTCCCCACTTTGGAGCAACCACCCAGCTCGCTGTCGCCAGGGGGGTAGATGGCATAGATTGAAAGCAGGGGCAATGCGGAGTGTACCAGCTTGCATCTATGTAAACCTGCATCGCACCCAGCTGGCAGGAAACACACAGAGCCAGTGCCAAACACCTGGCTACTATGCCCACAGGAAATATAGAGGAAGACCAGAAACAAAGAGAGGGGGAGAGGGGAGTGAGCAAGACTGAGAGAGAAAGCAATGAATAATAAAACTAATAATTTCATCGGTATTTTTCTCTCATCCCAGTTAGGAATTTGGGTTTTGATTGTGAGAGTGGATAGCTGGTCTATGCCACGGGTGAGCAAGCTGGGACTGCTTCAGTTCAGTGGAGTGGCCTCTTAAGCTAATATGACTTTCCATTCAGTTGCACGCTTGCCTATGCGGCAGCCTGCAGGGCACAATGCTCCTGTTGTTTATTATTTTACCTCTTTGTACCCCAACATGACATTTCCATTCCCACCCTTGCCAAACCAGTCCACTGAATTTGTATTGCATTCAAACCACGTTGTCCTTTCAGAGATGAATGTGGCCCCTGCAAAAACTATAAACTGTCTAAATGTCAACATCTCAGAGGGTGTGTGTGTGTTTCGGTACTGTACACTGAATAAGAGCAGTGCTAACAATAGGTCATGCCTAATAGCGAAAACAAATAATGAGAACATGCATGTCCCATTTTTTCAGGTGTTATAGAGCAACACATGTATAAAACAAGTTGCCAATATATCAAAACATGTTCAGCATGTTATAGCTTTTAATGGTGAATTACTGTATATAACAGGGATTCAGGTGAAGCTTTTACCTTCACAGTGCGGGTGGTGTTGGGGAGTCGTATGCTGTACACCCCACTCTCGGTGACGCCCGACTGGAAGATTTCGGCGCAGT
Organism: Argentina silus; assembly: GCF_951799395.1. NCBI lineage: Eukaryota > Metazoa > Chordata > Actinopteri > Argentiniformes > Argentinidae > Argentina > Argentina silus. The sequence continues at coordinate 20,007,386 of NC_139665.1, read as the reverse complement.
CTCTGAAGCTCGCTGGCTCCTCTTTGGGCATACTTGATATATCTGAGGGACGAGGAAAAGACATCCAGAACGATATATATATCATTCCAGTAAACTATGTATCGATCTCAGTGAAGTTCTTCTGTACATTCAAAATCCTCCCTGCACCCTCAAACAGTACACCAACAAATACACCGATCAAAATGTTAGTCTTCTGACTACAACAGAAGGTATGAGTTGGAGTATGTCAGTGTGCTGGCCACAAAGTACAATTCCATGTCTGCCCAGCACCTCAGAAGACATTATCTTCACTACAACAAGGGGCAGCTCTGGTGGAGGTAGAAATCGGAGGACGGGCTCATTGTAATGCATGGGATGGAATGAGGAACAGTAGGAAACATAGAGGACCATTCCGTTCCATGCATTACAATGAGCTTGTCCTCTGATTTCTCCCCTGCATTACAAACACCACGGTGCCTATCTATTCCCTGAGTGTGTCTCACCATTGCAGTGTGTGACCAGAGCCAGCAGCTGCTGGACCGTGTCTGTGAGCGTAGCCTGCTGTCTCTGCAGGAGGGTGCTGTTGTGGGAGGAGCTGCCCAGATCTCCCTGCAGCTGGCTGACCACCCGGCTCTGCCTCTCCAGTCGATCCTGGAGCTGCTGTTTCTCCCCTTGTAGACCCTGCAGCTCTCTGCCATGTCTGGCCTCCAGCGCAGAGAAACGCTGCTCCAGAAAACTGACAGAGGAGAAGAGAGGAAAAGGGAGGAGAGGAGAGGAGAGGAGAGGAGAGGAGAGGAGAAGAGAGGAGAGGAGAGGAGAGGAGAGGAGAGGAGAGGAGAATGGACCATTCATGTCATTTATTTAATTATGCAGTCTTGTATATGCTACAGAAACAAATGTGAACACCCTCACACACTTTGTGAGATGAAGGATGAGTTATAGACTGCGGAGGGAGAGTCTCATTGGTCTAACACCACAGAAACACCTGTAAGGCAGCGGCGTCCACAGATGGGCCCGCATACTGGCCCTCTCAATCACCGCCCAGAGGCAACACTCTGACAGGTTGTGTGTGTGTGTGTGTGTGTGTGTGTGAGTGCGTGTGTGTGTGTGCGCGCGTTACAAGCTACACACTCAAGCTGCAAACGAATGCCATAAATCCCCCTCGCCTGATCTTTATGGCTCTGACTAACGACTTTGCAGCCGTTATTTATTGAAAGAATCCAGCCACCCAGATTGAACAAGCTACTTTTCAGCTCTCTGCTCACTCATCCGCTCTGGAACACGTTTCCTCAATCTTTCAGCTGCTAGGTACACACTGCGCTCGCACCCCTCGGAGGAAACTCATCTCAGTTCCAATCGATTTCAATGGCACTTTTATTTCAAAGTCTTGATGAGGGCACCAAACCCACCGATCCACTGGCCACGGCGAGCTTAAGGATAATGTCAAGGTTTAGGGACACATTACGATAGCATTGCATCATTTTTTGTGCATGATGCATTTAAATTGCGATGCTTATGACTGCGTAAAGCATATGTAGCATCATGGTTATGATCGTGTTATGCAGGCAAAAAAATATTGCATTTCATTTGCTTCCCTCAGGCAGAGGTCTCTGTTCAGTGCTTCCTTGTACATTTTCACTCTCGTGACATTTTTCTTTTTCTTTCCTTGAGGGAGGAGGACTTCTTCAAAGCCTGACTCTGTGCCCCTACGGATGAAGAGGTAGTTCCCCCAAATCCAAAGTGCTTATTTCTCTTTTTTTCACAGCTGCCTGACTGCAAATCTACTGTAACCACTCAACGTTGTGTCTGTCATGGTGTTTGCTCCCCCCCTCCCCCCCCCCCCCCTAACCACCACACTGGTTCCACACATGGGTCACATGCAACCTCAATGCAACATGTGCTCTACTCTACAGGATATGTTCTCTCTCTCAGGCTGCGAGTAATAGGACCATTTTAGTGCTGGTAATGTGTTGTACTATGCAGTGTGATTATCCACAGCTACCTATTTCTCTCTATCCACATTATCTGTCTATCTCTATCTCTCTCTATCTCTCTCACACACCAGTGCATTTACCTGTTTTTGTCGTTGAGCCGTGAGATCTCCTGGGTCTGCTGAAGGATGTGTTTCTCCAGGCGGTTGGTGATCAGAGAGTACTCCAGCAGCTGGATCTCCAGCCTGCTCGTCTGGTTCAATACCTAGGGACAATTGAAGGATGGATGGGTAGATGGATAGATGGACCATGGATGGATGGATGGATGGATGGAACATAGGCAGATGACAAGAAAGGTGGATGAATGAATGGGTGGATGGATGTGTAGTTTGGCACGGAAAAGACAGGCGTAGAAACAAGGGAAAGTGATGTTGCACGTCAGGGTTTGACAAACAGCAAAACAGGACCAGATAAAATATTTTTGCAGGTTATCTGTTATAAACAGCCTACAAAGAGACAGAGAGAGCGAGAGAAAATACAGAGGAAGAAAGAGAGAGAGGGAGACAAAGGTAGAAACAGAGAGAGAGAGAGAGAAAGAGAGAGAGAGAACAGTACAGAGTGAGGCAATGAGAACACCAAAGAGAACAATACACCAACCTGTAATAACAACCCTATGACATGACTACAGACACATCTGTGTTGTGGTACTGTGTTTGATGTTTTAATTGGCTTGTTGTCAGTCACCTAACTCAACTCAGTTTGTCAATCAGAGTCTGTAGAACCAAAGACAACCTTTTTTTTTTTTTAGCAATGGTCACCAAACCCAGACCTGGTGAGCCAAGGGTGAACAGGCTATTGTTCCAGCCTTACATAAAGCCACCTGATTCAACTCATCCAGTAATCATCAAGACATTGATAAGGTACAGTACTATTACGCATTCTCTTGCAGGGTTGGAGCACATTCTCTCAGGGTTGGAACAGATTGAGATGAGCCAATATGTTTACATGTGATAATGCTAACTGCTGAAAGCCTCTCTATCCTCTACTCACTCCCGATTGGCTTACCTGGGTCTCCACGTCTGTCAGCTTGCGAGTCTGCTCTGCTGATTGGCTGAGGAGGTTGGTCCCGATCTCCAACATGGCCACCGTCTGGGTGTGGACGGCGTTCCTCTTCATCTCCTCCATCCCAGAGCGCACATTCTCCTGGATGTAGCTCTCCAGCTGTCAACAACAATTACAAGCCATTGTTTATTCAATCCTATCATTCTGTTCTTATCTGTTCTCTCTTCTTTTCTTGTCTTCTCCTCTCTTCTACTCTTGTCTGTCATTCCCCCCAACCTCCCCTCCTCTTCACTCTTTCTGTTCACCCACCATCTTATAACCACTAAACCATAGGATAACAGTGTCCAACAGCACATCAATGGACCACTTCTATCCCAGAGGATCCATGTTGGTCCAGCTAGTCTGTCGTTAGTTAGCGGTGGTGGCATACACACTATGGATGGCTCTTTCTACCTTATTCCAGTTTGTCTCCATTGATTAAGACTACCTAAGACCACGTGGCTCTTTCTGGAGAAAGCAGTGAAACGATCTGAATTTCCACCAAGAGGTTAACTTTCAAACTAATTATCTCGATGTCACAATGTTTTTCCCTGTGGTCCAGCAGACCTCATAACAGAGCAATATCCCTCAGGCCTCCCATTATGTCCCTCTATCCAATCTCTCTTTGTTTCTCTCCCTCTGGCAAAAAAACAACTTGTCCACACTAAGAAAATGAAGTGCTACAGAATGATGGTGTTCTGATGATGCAAGTTAAATTTACAGTTTAATGATGTTTCAGGCAATGCCTGGTTGCTATATTACGAGAGAGGCTGAGACCATGTGTTTTTGACTTCAGGGACACTTGTTCACTCAGTCTGATTCATCATTGCCTCAGACGACGAAGGAGAAAAACTCATTGTATTTATAAGAGCTGTTAAAATAGAACACCATCCATCTCATGACAATAAACAGATTTTCTTATTGATGTGGCTGTTGTGTGCGAATGGCACATGGAAGACAAATTCTGCCGCCACGCCGGTATTCTAGTTAAAACGTTTCCGCCGTGAGTTATGGCATTTCTCTCAACATTTAACAGGGATCAGTCAGTACCTTTGGAATAAACCAGAGTGGGGTATTGAAAGGAACACATTAATATGTATGCCTCACTGAAAAGAAAATATCTGAGATTTGCTTTGTTTCATTGGAAAACGTGTGGATAAGGGTATATTCAAAATAATAGTCATAGTCATTTTCCTAATGAGTGGCGAACCACAATTATGGTGGTGTAAAATAAGAAAGAAAAAGAAACAACCCCCCATGAATATTTGTTTTCCAGATAATAAGTCACTTCCAAGAAGAGTGGGATGTAAATACGATTATGGTAACAGCTAAGTCAAATCAAGCGCAAACGACGGGGGAAGATTGGGGAAAAAGAGACGAATCAGCATTTACATTTGTGCCTTTGGCATCAAATAATCTCTATCTCTCTCTCTCTCTCTCTCTCTCTCCCTCCCCCTCTCTCTGAGTCTATAAACCTCATCTTTGAGATTGTCTTGGCAGAAACTGCGACTTCAGAATCTGAGTAGAAACATGACTTCTGTATATGAGAGCTAGGGTGAGATGACCAATGGATTAGAACCATCTCAGAAGGAGGAATCAGGGAGCCCAATCACCTCCCTGTCTTAGTATTTCCTATCAAAACTCAGGCCAAAATGTCTCTATAACACCAAGACTTGATGTACCTTAGCCCGGAGGTCATCTAAGTCTCCCTCCCCTACTGTCAAACACTGAGCGAACCAGTATTTCAGTTTAGCCAGGCACTGTACTGAGTCCAACGAGGGTGTAGTGATCTGTCTCAATGTTTCTGAGCAGGGCTAAGGGGATATCTGCGGATTTGTATCATTTGATATCTTAATTGCAGAGTCAATAGTGTCTTTGTTCTCTCTCTCAATTACCGAGGCAGGAAAGGCGTATCTGCAGGGTGTTCCTGCAGAATGACAATGATAGGCTGAAACACAGCAGGCAGTAGCAGACAGAGGCGGAACAATTCATATGTTTCAAAGGCATTAAGGATCTGATTGCGGGAGATACGTCACAGCTAACAGTGCTAATCCACTTAACTCTGGGGTTGTGGAAAGAACATGGGGTCATGACCTCAATATGCAGTTGAATTAGAGGTAGGGAGAAGTGGAAGAGAGAAAAGAAGAGTTAGAGAGGGAAGAAAAGGTTGGTGGTAGAGGGAGGTATGAAAGAAGGTGAGCAGAGAGAGAGAGAGAGAAGAGAGAGAAGAGAGGAGAAAGGAGGAAATATCTTCAAGAGATTCAGTACATTTGTGTGGGGTAACTGGGGATTGTCTTAATGAAGCATATCTATTGAAAGCACCTGAATCACCTTGACTGTATCTCCATTCAATATTACTGTACTTCCATGATCCCTACAACCTATTAGTAACATTTGCAAAAACACACTGACATCCCTCCTGGCGAGCCAGAGAGAAAGCAGAATGGACGAGACAGGGGGTCAGGGGGAGGGAACAAAATAGAACAAACACTGGGTTCTCGGAACACGATTCTGGAACACATATTAAGAATCCTGCAGCCCTTGTCCACTCAAAGATTCCATTCAAGAACATGCTGGATAAGAATGTGTGTGTGTGTGTGTGTGTGTGTGTGTGTGTGTGTGTGTGTGTGTGTGTGTGTGTGTGTTTGTGTGTGTGTGCGTGTGTGCGTGTGTGCGTGCGTGTGTGTGTGTGTATATGTGTGTGTGTGTGTGTGTGTGTGTGTGTGTGTGTGTGTGTCTGTGTGTGTGTGTGTACAGATTTGTGTGTTTGTATTTATGTGTATATACTATCTTTCAAGGGTTGCTAGTGGGTGGCCAGGGTGAGTAATGTCATCGCAGTGGAGCCGAGGGTGTGATTTTTCCTGGTTTTGCATACACACACACACACACACACACACACACACACACACACACACAAACACACACACACACACACACGCTCACTCATGTCCAGTGAAAAAGGCCTGATATGCAGAACAGCCACCGTGAGGTGTTGAAAAGCATCACCAGCCCTCTCAACAGAAAGGTCAGGGGTCAAACCTCTCCTGCATATCGGAAAGCTGCTGCTCTTGCATATCGGAAGCTGCTGTTCCAAGGGTCCTAGCTTTGTTTGCACACATAAATCCCACCAGTGGCACTGAAACCTAATCGTTGACAGAGAATTTGTCCTGGTGGTGAAAGGAGGTGAGAGACATAGAGAGCTCCAATCAGGGGAACCAGATACAAGGTGGAGGAGCAGCATCAAACTGACTGGTTGGGGTCTTATGCTCCACCAGACTGGCTGAATTAAGCTGTCTCTCATCAGCCTGTCTGACAGGTTGTAAAACAGATGTCTGACTGAGAGAGAGAGAGAGAGAGAGAGAGAGAGAGAGAGAGAGAGAGAGAAAGAGAAAGAGAAAGAGAAAGAGAGAGAGAAAGAGAGAAAAAGAGAAAAAAAAACCTCCTGGACAGCATAGTTTAACCCCCATGTAATATACTGGCATGTTAGAGTTTAGGGATGGTTTGGCTCGCACACACACACACACACATACACACACTTCTCTCATGTAAAATGTTTATAGACAAGTCTCTCGGGAGGCTTCGCATGGGAGTCACGTTTCCAGTTCAATGTCTGGGTGTCAGACAGACAGCACACAAGGGGCTCCGTGTGTGTGCCTGTGTGTGTTTGCGTTTGCATGTAAGAAAGTAAGAGAGCTAGAACCACAGGAAGGGATCTGAAGGCTGGCAAGCCAGGGTACGACACAAGACACTTTTTCCATTTCTAAACAAAGCAAAACAAGGTGGTAAACAGGCCGTAAAACACATAAGAAAAGTGCAAAACAGAAGTGATCGAAAGAAAAATAATTGAGAGAGAGATAGACAGAGAGAGAGAGAGAGAGAGAGAGAGAGAGACTTTATTCCTTCAATATGCTAAATTCACAAATTCTGTAACATTGTGTTACTGTTTTCATTCAAAACACACACGTCACACAAACAGCCAGCATTGCGCCTCAATAGCACACGTCTCTGAAGTGCAATGTCAATAGAGAGGAGGGTGGAGTGTCTCTAAAGTACAATAGTAAATACCCACATCTGGTGCCAGATGCCCTTAGCAATGAAAACACTATTGTGAATTCAATCTAAATCTGCAGTCCACAGTTTATTCATTCAGAAGTCTAAATAGCGGAGCCATAGTAAAGGCCAATGACCTCCTCAACCAGAGAATGTGTGTGTTTGAGATAACCAAATGGTCCATTGAGCAAACGTGTTATCTTTGTGTTCAGTAAGGTTAGTGTAACGGCCAGGATGAGATTGTGGTTTGTAAATGTACTGAAACACATATCTTAGCCAAAAGGCTTTGTGTGTGTGTGTGTGTGTGTGTGTGTGTGTGTGTCTGTCTGTGTGTGTCTGTCTGTGTGTGTGTGTGTGTGTGTGTGCGTGTGTGTGTGTGTGTGTGTCTGTGTGTCTGTGTGTGTGTGTGTGTGTGTGTGTGTGTCTGTGTGTGTGTGTGTGTGTGTGTGTGTGTGTGAGAGAGAGAGAGACAGAGAGAGAGAGAGAGAGAGAGAGAGAGAGAGAATCAGCAGGGGGAACCTCACTACTTTAGCTGGTTTAACGGTCTGAAACACATTTGGCTCAGACCGATATTTCGGAACTTTTTCGTCTTGTCTTTCCTTCCTCTCATGCAACAGGGACCCCTAGATTCCCAGTGGTCTTAAATAAAGATGCAAACACACACACACACACACACACACACACACACACACACACACACACACACACAAAATATACTGTCAGCGAGCCAGAGAAGTGTCCTGGAAATTCCGTATGAGGACAGAGAACAATCATAAGTAACGTCTGTCAACAGATAACATCAGGCTTCATGGCCACAGTCTTTCAGAACCTCATCAGAGTCTGCAAAGTCAGTTTATGTAGTAAAGAGGAGCACGAAGAGGTCAGCAATACAGGAACTGGAGGGAGAGAGAGTGCAGGAGAGAGACAGAACACAGGCCTGTAGAGAGAGAAGAGAGAGGGGAAGAGAGGTAGAGGGAGAGAAAACTCAATAAAAAAAAAAAATCAATGAGCAAGAGGAGAGTGTGGAAAAGACACCAGGTGAGACTGAGAAAGCAACACAGTCTCGTTGAGAGCCCCAGGTGAGAGAGAGAGAGAGAGAGCCTTACCTTCTGCAGCCACTGGGTGTTGTTCTCTGTGGCGCTCTCTAGACTCTCCAGCTTCTTCTCCTGCCAGGAGGGCCTGGGCTTGGTGCTAGCCTGCTCAGGGTGACCTGCTTCTGGGTTGGGGAGTGGAGGAGAGTCCCTCTGGAGGGAGTTGGTGACCTGGAAGTCCCCCGGGGGGCGACAGTGCTCCACCTCAGGCAGAAGGAAGGTGTAGCTGCAGGGCCCGTGCTGCACCTTGTGCTGCCGTCGCTCAGAGCCAATCACAGCGCCTGACAGGTAAGCCAGGTACGCCATGGCTAGGGCCAGCAGCCCACCCATCTCAGGTGAGGTGAGGAGGTGAGAGGAGGGGAGGGGGTGGGTGGGGAGGAGAGGAGAGAGGGAGAGGCGTCACACCTCGCAGAAAAAAAAAAAAAGATTCTAGGTGAGTCTCTGTTCCTCTCTCTCTCTCTCTCTCTCTCTCTCTCTCTCTCTCTCTCACTTCTCCCTCAGCTCCAAAACCTGTTTTATCTTTCTCTGTTTCTCTCCTCACTTTGTTGGCTGCAGATCCTCTATTGGTTGTATTTCTGTCGGATGGATGCGTCCAGCTGTCTGTGTCTTCTGCTATCCCGCTGTTGTTAGTCTGAGCAGACAGACACACAGACAGGAAGAGAAGATAGCTTCTTATTGTTCCTGCGATGTTCAGCTGGGACTGCTCACTCCAGGAAGCAAGCTGCAAACTCTCACTCCGTTTATTTACCTTCTGTATTGTGGTCGGTTTCCTCCCTCTCTTTTTTCAGGCTTTTTTTTTTGAGTCCTTGTGTCTGGATAAAGGAAAGAGAGGAGGAGAGGAGCCGGTTTGGGGTTGTGGGCTGAAGTGGCAGGGCTCTTAAAGTAGCGAGAGTCTACCTCTCTCTACACCCCCCTCCTTCAACACATAATCACTCAACCACCCTTCCCTTTTTCACTCCCCCTCTCCCTCCCCTCCCCTCCCTCCCCTCCCTCTTCTTCTTTCTCCTTTTCGCAGGGGTTAGAGAGGAAAGCCACAAAAATGTCCACACACACACCGCCACAATAGCAAGAACTAGGAACATCCTTTTCGGATTATTTCTCCCACTCACTTTCTCCCCTATCCTGTCTTTCCCTCAACATTTCCCAGTCATTCAGCTTTTTCTCTTCCACATAACGCTGTCTTTATGTTCACACATCTCTATAACACCCTAACCATGTTCCCCCATATTGTCCCCTCTGGTCTGTGTCCGTGGTGGTTCAATCCACACCTGCTGATAGTCAGATCTTTGTGTTTGTGTCTCTACCACATACTTCCCTGACCTCTGGTGACACGGATCCAGATCCCACTCACTTTCAAACAGGCAGGCCAACTGTTTGGAGAACAATGCGGCTCTGAATTGCTCAATCACATTTAGTCGCTTTTGTTGGTTGTTTGTGTCCTTCCCCTGAGCAGAAGACACACAGTTCGATACATTCAAATCTATTCCTCTCAACACGTTTATTTTCTTTCCCATCTTTTCCCAGAGCTATAATTTCAACGATGTTATTGTTTAAGAAGAGGAGTTCATGCCACACTTATCCTTGGGGTATACTTAGAATCAAGTTGCCAACACCAGCATGGATTCATAGCCTCCAGTCTGCCGCCTCACTTACCAGAACCTATACCTCTCTTTTCCCCTAACTCTCTTCTGTTGTGCATGCCTTGTCTCATGTGTCTGGAGAGTATCTGCTCTCTCTCTCTCTCTCTCTCTCTCTCTCTCTCTCTCTCTCTCTCTCTCTCTCTCTCTCTCTCTCTCTCTCTCTATTTCACTGTCTCCATCTCTCTATTTCTCTGCACAGCTGTATTTCTCTCCACCTCTTCCTGTGATTCAAGACACACTCACACATGCACAAACACACACACACGTTTTGCTCTCTCTCTCAGTCTCTCTCTCTCTCTCTCTCTCTCAGTCTCTCTCTCTCTCTCTCTAGCTCCCCCTATGCCGTCTAACAGAGCCATGCGTGTCAATATCTCATGCTTCATGTCTCACAGGCATGAAGAGAATACCGTGGTATTGTAAGGATGAATAACGATCCAATTTAAACCTGGTGTGTGGCCACATCACTCAGCATGCTAATGACTCACTCATCTATAGAGATAAAGATCAGCTAATAACCATCAAGTCATGCATGCACATTGTGCCCTTAGGATGTGCATGACGAATATGTACAAAACGATTCATCTCAGTTACCAAAAAAAAAGGGTCAAAAGAAAAAATGCGGTGTTTGTGGAGTGATTGTGACGGAGAATGTGACTGTGATGTAGGTTGTATTGCTGCATCAAGTATGTAATGTTCCAACCCAAACACCAGAATTCCATGCACAGAGGGTATAGAAAATGACACCACCCATAGGAAATCATTGATTTTAGTGCTGCTTTAACAAGCCCAATAGCAAACATGTTCTGGTCATCATTCATTCCTTCGATTAGGACAGAATGCCGGAGGGTTGCTCTATGTACAGTAGATTGTATGTCCTATGAAATAATAATTCACTTTCAACCCCTTATTTGAAGATGTGATGCTAGGCACAATGCCGGCACAACTAACGGGATCAGTTTGCTAGTTGTTTGATGGGCAGGGCTTGGACCACAGTCCCACAATGTACAGTATGCAAAGCATACAGGCTTGTTTCAGAGACATTTCCCACAGAAACAAGCATTTGTTCTATTGCAATGGTCTTTGGCTAACGATATGGATATCATATATCCATACCATTTTTTTTAAATAATTGATGTGTTTGCACAGTTTGCACAGCTGCGAGTAAAGCACCCGTTTTGTTTCATGTGAAATGTGAGTTGCTCAGCTCAACAGCATCGACAATTTATGCTAGTTTTTCGTGTGCATTTCCAAACTAAATAACGGCTGCTACTTCCAAAGTCCTTTGCTAGTTTCCAGGTCATGTAACTAAGAAATTTGCCGGAGAAAAAACATGAAAATAATTGACAGATTTATTGCAGTCTGCTTTTGATCTATCCCATAATCGTTCATGAGATACAAGACAGATCAGTGCAGACGGAGTCGCGCTGTCTGACGTGAGATAATGTAAACACCCCAGGAGAAGGTTTACATTGTCCTCCCTCACATTGTTGCCATCGAAGATGGATAAAGTACATAAACTGACCACATCCAGAACTATTCAATATTTAGCGAAACTGTAAAGAAAACAACAACTACAGGGTGCGGCTACATTTAAAAGTTGAGTTATTTTATGTTAAACATTATTGTGTAGTTATTTGTGTAGATAGTTATTGTTGTAACCTATCATTGTTAACCAGTGTCATCATCGTCCCCCATATCCTCATGGCCAACAGCTATAAATCACACAACCTCAAACCTGCATATACGGTTATGCAACACAATAAACTGTGAAGGGTAGGACAGCAAGTGCACAAATTGCTATATTTGCTGAATGGATGTTGATTCCTATCCGGCCTTTCTCTATAAACATCTCTCTTTCTCTCTCTCTCTCTCTCTCTCTCTCTCTCTCTCTCTCTCTCTCTCTCTCTCTCTCTCTCTCTCTCTCTCTCTCTCTCTCTCTCTCTCTCTCTCTCTCTCTCTCTCCACAGACAGACATGCAGAAATGTGTGAACCTTATTTCTCCCCCACGGCTTCTTTTGAACAGTGTTAGACAGTGAGAGTACTGCTGTTGGTCACTGTGGTCATGTCCCATAAACTGTCTGCCGGCGGGGGGCTGAGAGACCAGAGAGAAAAAACAACAACAAACAGAGATGATATTGCCCCACGAGGAACTGTTAAGGTCCTATCAAAACACAAGAGTGAAAAGTGTGGAGACACACAGACCTTATAGAAAAAAGAAACATACATTGAAATGTCATTATTATGTCAGTATTATTTTATTTATTCAGAGGCGACAGCTTGGTTTCAAAGCAACCCTGCATTGCCTGGGTCACTTCCCTTACAAAGGTGTGGGCCAGTGTGGGTTTTGGGTGGGTAATTATTCACATGAAAAATGTGACCTACTGTATATTTACGAGTAAATAGGACTTATCTTAACTTGAGATGTAACTCATACATTTACCTAAATCTCTCATTGACATAATGATTTATCTGAAAGTTAAATTCCAGTTACGTTTGTGTTCACAGGCTAAACTCGGATTCGGCTCATAATTCTTAATGTGGTCGAAACCTTTCTCAGGGGAATGCTGCTTATTTGGTTTAGCTTCTCTGTCAGGGCTGGGTATTTTCCCCAGCTCCTTGTAGGCCCTGAATCAAACCAGCTGGTAGATTTGAAAGTGACACTCATCCCATCCCTCCCTCAGGGCATGGTAGAGCTGGGTTTCCTCCAATGCCCGGCATGTCACAGAACCCCAGTCCTGGAGGAATACACCACAAACGTGACAAGTCATTCACTAACAATGTGTACATAGTAGAACAATGCACTGGCGACAAGTGAAAGACAGTAAAACAAAGAAAGAGAAAAAATAACCATTTATGGTCATTTCCAGCTTGTCCCCAAATAATGACGCAATGTCAAAAAATGATGTGTTTGCTTCCGTAGAGTATATCTAGGACACCTTTGTTATAGCAACAGAGGGGAGAAACCCGTGGAGGAGTATGAATGGTGTTATCATGTTTCTCTCAGTGGGACTCCTCACTCCACACAGTAATCTCCTACTCCCTCCCTTCCAGGGTGAGGAGAGGAGGAGAGAGAGAACAGAGTGGCCCCAGATCTCCTGAACACCCACTCCAAACACTTCACACTCTCATCAGTACAAACAGACACAGGCAGACCCGAGCTTGGCACCTCTTAAATTAGGCTCATTTGCCAGATTGACAAAAGTGTGGATAACGACCCAGCTAACGAACAGATCTTAACAAGACCCACCGTCTCTGAATAGGAGAGAGCTTGCCATTCAGACACGGGGGGCTTGTTAAGATCAGTTGGTTCGTTATCCAGGATTTTTGTCAGTCCAGCAAATGAGACAAATTCGAGAGGTGCCAAGCTCTGGTCTGCCTGTGTCTGTCAGCGCTTGGGTAATGACGGCACTCTGCTGGGGCTGCAGTGGGAGAAGGAGACCAGGCAACCAGGCAACCAAGGCTCTGGGGAGCTGCTGCTGAGCATAGAAAA